>NW_025787484.1:0-14837 GCF_021130785.1 Homalodisca vitripennis
AATCATTGTCTGCTTGTGTGTCTGTAGGCAGTTTCTAACGAATTGAGGAACTTGCTAACCTAATCGTGAACTTTGTCCCATAAGACAATCTATACTATTAAGTCAAAATAATATGGGAAATTGTGTTAAACAATATCACAGGGCAGAAGAAAGTAACCATGTACAATGTTGGCATATTTACAATTTTGTTCTCATTGTTTAGCCTTGGTTGTGACGAACGTACAAATGAAGAATAAATTAGGTTAGGTAAAAAACAAGGCATACAATAAACTTAATTATCTAATAATTCATATAGTACAAAAATCACAATATACGATAAAATAAAGTTGTTGGATTGAATAAAATGCTGTACAGGAATAGATACAATCGAACTCAATCTTACAAGTTCGAACGGAGTTCAGCGGAATTTTATATTCGTGTCTTAGTATATTTTTTACTTAAACAATGAGGAATTACTAATTATAAGTGAGTTTATATTTCTAAAAACACAGCTCTGCTACAAAGGCACAAAGCGTAGTTTAAAACATATGTAGTTTTTGTAGCTACAAATTGAGTGATCCACTACGATGTATCCATCAGTTGAGTATTATTGACCGTAAATTATAATTTTAATGTTCTTCGTAAGATTGAAATAAAACCAACTAAACATAATTTCATTGAGGAAAATGTATTAAACGATATCTTGATAATCCAATGTGTTAACACATAACATAATGGGACAAACTAAAATAAATCCTATTAATACGTTTATCGCACTTAAGTAGCAGGGAAATGAAGGTGCAGGAGTGCTATGCTGCTCAACTGTAACTAATGTTTATGAATCCTGTTTATTATGAGGAAAATGTTGCAAGTCCATGTTCCAAGTTACGCTGGAATTAAGTGTATGGAGTTATTGACTCTTATATAAATCTGCCAACAAGACTCTCTTTGAAGCGAGTGTGTAGGTTAAATGTCTTAAATGGTTTTTAATGAATACGCTCGATAGTTTATAACATTGTGAAACACTTAACAGTTTTTAAACAGGTTATTTATAATTATTTCTTAATCAAATTCCTGAAAATGTCTTATGACACAAGAAAATCGTGTGATCAGTTTAATCCTATAATTCTTTACACACTTAGTTTGTTAAAGTTTAGATTTGTAACAATTTGTAGGTTTGTTTTTTTTTTTATAATGGCTAATAAAACCTTCGATAAATTTTTAATGTTGTGTACTTTAACAATTAAAAATATATCAAAACCTTTTCTTATGAAAAACCTACCCACTTTAAACAAATGTTAGGTTAAATACAATACTTTACCAATTCTACGACAGTATATAACATTATGGTTTTTAATGTAGTATACAAGGATTAATTTTTAGATAAACTTATGTAAATTAAATTGGTTTAATTGGTATAATGTAGCTACTAATGTCCAAAATGAGTAATTGGTATAACCTACTTGGCTAGTCGGACATGCACCTCCACCAATCTCCCAATCTTGGATACACTATATATGTTTTAATAGAAAATAAGCAAGTGTTTTGGCGGGGAGCAATTACAAAGTTATACTCAAGGCTAAATTATGGACCAACTTTAAATAAATATATAGACCCTTGTTTTACTCTAGGGGTGGGGAGCTTTGGAATGGTATGACACGTAATGAATAAAGCCTATACAACTATTTATAATATATAAAATTGTTGTGGCTACTACGTTTTGTCAATTTAATGTTGTCAATATATATATATATATAACTATATATATATATATATAGTATAAGAAAAAAATTAATATTAATATATATATAAATTATTAATTAGAATATTCGATGAATTATGATAAATTAATTACTCTGAGGAACCTTGCCTAAAACTATCCCTTTTTTGAATCCCTTTAAAAATGCCATGGAACATAAAGCCAAGGCAAATTCGGTGTGCCTTTTATGCATATTCATACCTTTGAATGAATAGTAAATTTACTAATACCGTGAATACCAACAAAGACCAAGCGATCTGGGCTTCGTTTTGGTTTATGTTAAAATTTAGGGTCCACAAAGGTGTATGCATGGCATCTTTAATTTTAGTAACTCAAATAATCCAATATAACACTACCACACACTGGATTTGTTCCTAAAATTTCCATGTGTGTGAATACATGTCTGTCCTGCAAAAATATCTATAAAACCATTTGACGTACGGTTTTGAAGTCGCAATATAGTCTAATACTGATTAATATCCTACCACTGGACCAGTTGCTTACAGGAATGAGTGATATGCCATTTTTAAAAGAAAGGTGTTCCTCACGACGCCATGTCTATGTCAGATAGGAAATTGGGTGCGTGCAAAACTCGTGGGGTAACTTTAAAATTCTCAACCTTAAGATTTTTATAACGTTAGGGATTAACACATACTTTGAGATTGATGTACCTAAATATTATAGCATCTACGTAAATATCTTAATAAATCTTTATTAAGGTCTACTAGGTGTTGATGACGTACTACAACAGTAAGTCTCTTACTGCAACTCTAAAACCTATTAAATTAAGATACAAAAATAATTTATTTTTCTATATGAACTTAATTCAATTACATTAGCGTCTCCCTAATTTGTGTTTTAAGTTGGGACATATTAATAATATTAAATTTTTTATAATAATACCTTAAGAACTATTAATAATGTTACAATATATCTGGATTAATTGTTCTAGCTAAACTATTTATATAACAATCATGATTGCCTATTTTAAAAACTGTTAGTTAAATGACTGAAGATGTAAATTACTATTGTATATATTTTGCGTATTTATGTTAAGTAACCAAAGTACACAACTAATGCCCCTTAGGATTTTCCATATTCTTGTGTTCGTTATAGCCTAATGGATTGTTTCTGCAAAGCTATTACAATTTGTTTATTACAGTACCTTACATTCGTACAGTAGTGTTGTACAAGAAAATGCTTATAATGTAGCATTTTAAATTCATTGCATATCAGTAGTACATTTGAGAATTAAAATATAAATTTAAATAATAATTGTTTTTTTTTATTTCTCTAAGTTCGTATTCTTAATTTATATCATACAAATATGTTTTGTTTATGAATTATATTACTTGTGTATTTTTAATTACTTTGTTTGAATCTATGAGCTGAAAAGGGGTTTACTGTGTATTTTATATCTCATAATAATTTAAGTTTTATTGTGATTCCTTAACTAGCCCTGACAGTATGTAATGTTTTGAACGTGAGTAATTATTTGCTGTGATTTTCAAAAACGCGTTAGTAAAACATATATAGTATTAATGCAATATTCAGTATATATAACAAGTAAACTGAGGAATTTAACTAATAAACATTACAGTACAACGAACCTTACATGTATGCAATTGGAGCCCATAAGCGTTATACAGAATTATGTAATTGTGTAACAGGGACTTACACGCATAACCTTTTCCAGTACCGGTCTTTAGAAAATTTATTTTACACTCTGCTTTAATCATATCCTGTGGCAATTCCTTGACACTATGCACTATCATACAAATGCTTGTATATCGTTTTAAGACATTGTGGTGGAACTTGATAAGGTAAGATCAATACTTATTTAGTTGTATTTTCAATGAAAATCATATCACTACAAGACTATATCAATGCTATTTTACATAGTATATTTTCCCTGACTACATAGTGTTTAGATACTAAATAAATCCCTTGATTCAAAGAAAAACAGCGGAACTTAGATAAAAGTTGTAAAGGATCAAAATATAAAATGTAATTATTTAGTTGGTAAATAAAAGAAATTGAAAATAATTTTTAATATTCGTAAAGACATTGAGACGAATGGTATAGTACTGGACAATTCCAAACTTTTGAATGTAAATTTATAATATATTCATAATTACTATCTTTAAAATCATGAACTTCATGGAAAATTGGCTTTAACACCGATCAAGGCTTTATTATTGGTACTTTAAGATATCCATCCTGTGCGTGAATCTTGCTGTCAAAGCAAAGAAGAGCTGCACTATTGGTAATCTACATAGACAGGTAAATTAGAGATTTGATAAACGATGCAAGCAATAATAATATGAGCTTTATTATTGGTACTTTAAGATATCCATCCTGTACGTGAATCTTGCTGTCAAAGCAAAGAAGAGCTGCACTATTTGTAATCTATAGACAGGTAAATAGAGATTTGATAAACGGAATGCAAGCAATAATAATATGAGCTTTATTATTGGTACTTTAAGATATCCATCCTGTACGTGAATCTTGCTGTCAAAGCAAAGAAGAGCTGCACTATTTGTAATCTATAGACAGGTAAATAGAGATTTGATAAACGATGCAAGCAATAATAATATGAGCTTTATTATTGGTACTTTAAGATATCCATCCTGTACGTGAAATCTTGCTGTCAAAGCAAAGAAGAGCTGCACTATTTGTAATCTATAGACAGGTAAATAGAGATTTGATAAACGATGCAAGCAATAATAATATGAGCTTTATTATTGGTACTTTAAGATATCCATCCTGTACGTGAATCTTGCTGTCAAAGCAAAGAAGAGCTGCACTATTTGTAATCTATAGACAGGTAAATTAGAGATTTGATAAACGATGCAAGCAATAATAATATGAGCTTTATTATTGGTACTTTAAGATATCCATCCTGTACGTGAATCTTGCTGTCAAAGCAAAGAAGAGCTGCACTATTTGTAATCTATAGACAGGTAAATAGAGATTTGATAAACGATGCAAGCAATAATAATATTAGCTTTATTATTGGTACTTTAAGATATCCATCCTGTACGTGAATCTTGCTGTCAAAGCAAAAGAAAGAGCTCGCACTATTTGTAATCTATAGACAGGTAAATAGAGATTTGATAAACGATGCAAGCAATAATAATATGAGCTTTATTATTGGTACTTTAAGATATCCATCCTGTACGTGAATCTTGCTGTCAAAGCAAAGAAGAGCTGCACTATTTGTAATCTATAGACAGGTAAATAGAGATTTGATTAAACGATGCAAGCAATAATAATATGAGCATTATCAGATGATCTGCTATGATATAAATTTGGAAAATTAGTCAATGAGGAATATTAAAAATGAGTAATTTACTGCACCCCACAGGTCTCAAGCGTATGACTAAGGCCGTTTAATGGCCTATTGTTGATATAATAAGAGCAGAGAACATTAATCATATGCCAGGCACTTATGTTAGCTGACAGTATTTACTGCACCCACAGGTCTCAAGCATATGACTAAGACCGTTTAGTGGCCTATATGACTTAGAATTTAAATAACACATCTTTCTAAATAGCGTAACACCCTCACAGAAATAGAATAAAATATGTATCGAGATATAATTTATACATCATAATAACTACAAAAAGTTATGCTATCCCGAAATTATTTTTTATTTACAGTCTGGTTAAATTTTTTCTTGTTTCCAATCATTTTAAATTCTTTCTCACCAATAAAACTTTCGCTAAACATCGTTATCAATTGCGATTATATACTTTTACAGCAACCAAAAAAAATAAATGTTAATATATTATCAGGCCTGTGAAATATCAGTTGAAATTCAAGTTTGAACTAAAGTTTAATAGCTTTTCCTTTTCCACTTAACGTGGACAAGACAGTTTGACAAGTCACGCTATCAACATTCTTGTTATCTTAACACGCAGCTCTCTTTATGTAACCCAGATGGTTGTGTATTTAACTCCTGTTTTAAAATATTGCTTTGTCTATTTTCATACGCAATCAATAGGCATAAAACTGTGCATTACATGTAAATTTATAAATACAAATACTAGAATGTTATATACTGTTATTAGTTAGATTAGTTAATATATTATATATATTAGCACGCTTTTATGTTTTTTTTATTGAATAGAGTAAATTTAAACGAAATGCATGTATATAATTTTCTTCAGTATGTCTATAAAACAATATACAAATTTTTTGGAGCTTATATTTAATATAAACAAAGATACAACATACCATATGGTATGAATTTCTTGGTTACTGTTTGTATATTTACAAACTCAATTGTTTCAAACGCTGGTTATTATATAATTAATATGCAATTTTTCATTAATATATTTTTGGTTTACATGGGTTAAATAAATGTAATAAAATACCAATACCCACATCCAGGAAAAATTCAGAGAGAGAGTCGTAAATCCCAAACTATTTATGAGTGAGCAATTATAATTATCCGATTTATACAAAAACAATATGTTTAAAAATTACTTAATAAGCTGATTTTAAATATTTAATTGTATCTTAATATATCAGTTTGGTTGATTGGTTTTAGTTCCAATCTTATTAGAGTGACCTATATGATCAGATTAAATCAACCTTCTGTCACACACTATATTTATAAATAGTAAATAATTGTATATTTTTGTGGAAGATTTAATTGATAAAATAAAAAATTTCTTAAGTCTTTTTCCATTAGCTCAGTGCTTAGCTATACACTAAAATAGTAAAGAAAAATATGTTTTATCATCATGATATTCTTATTAATGTCTAAATTACATCATTAACAGCAATATCAAAGTACATATTTGCTGTAAGAAAACTTCAACATTTTCGGTATTTAATGGACCGTAAATGAAATATTATAAACGAACTTATTAAACAGCAAGACACATAATACAATAAACTACATGGTTTGTTTGAACTCATGAAGAAACATGCGAAAACTGTTATAAGTATTTTTGAATTTTCATACATTTCTTTGTCTCAATCTTTGGTTCACAAATATTTTATTTCAGCTGCAGTTACACAAAACGGACTTCCACAGTATTTTCCTTTGGTTTTAAAAACAATCTATTGAAACATTAAATATGTGATATACTAATAAAGTACAAAACTAAATAAAACTGCTACAGTATACAATATATTGGGTTTTGTATTATAAAACCATTATTTGACTATTGTTTTACCAAGAACTAAATCAAATTGTTCAGCTGTGACAATATTCAATTTCCTTTAGGATTTCCATATAGTGGCGCGAGGAGGAAAAAAGACGATATTTAATGTTATTGTTAACATTTAAGATCCGTAATCACGAAAACACTTTAAGTATCACTCAAAGCATGTGTTTTGAATGCTTCCGATGCTTAAACTTATAATATCGATTTTCCAGCAGATAATTGGGCATAAAAATCAGTATGCAAAATTCCAAATATTATACTTTGACACTATTTAAAGTTTATCAATGTCAACAAACAAATTGGTCGAAATATAAAACCAGAACGCTAAATATTCTGCATGTTAATTGTACAGGTGTCCCTTACACCTCGTGGGGTTGGACATTCTATAATTAGTGGGAATAGGTAAACTATTGAGATAGGGAATTGTACTATTTCCTATAAAAGATATAGTATGATTACAAGTTAGTTTTGTAATTCTCCCGGACAGAAACTGCCAAGCAGGTGCTGTCCCTCTCTTCTTCGCTTAACTGAGAAAGTTACACGGTAAAATGTATAAGAATCTTCAGTGATACGCCTTCAAAACTCCTGGAGTGAAAATAATGAGGCCCTTTTATTATTTAATACAAAAGGAGGGGGGTACCAACTAGGCTATATATAGGGGGTGTGCGTCAAAATGAATCAATTTTAATGAATTCCAAGTGCCATCATGACACATGTAGAAAGAACTAGTGATGCAACTGTTTTATGCTGTACATACTTGAAAGATTTAAACCTACTGTAAAGGTACTATAAATACAATTAACTTATACATTTCAGACTTACTGGGCATTAAATTACAACTAAATTTAACCCAACATCTCTTTCTATGAAATAGTAAATTCCTATTCTCAAATATTATCATGTAGCTTAGAGCAGTGATTATTAGTGTTTTCAATAGTTTATAGTGAGATATCATATAACTGTTTTACTATTTTAGAATTAAATTAAATTATTTTATATTTTTTAATCACTATAAAACTGTTCAAAACACCTAATTTTAATTAAAAAAATACCTTATATGCCGCCAAAAATAAAATTGCATTTGGTGTTTAAAGGAGAATAATTAAAAGTAGGAGATGTATGGCGTTTAACTGAATCTAAAGGGATATGGTGTTTTATTTAATAGTGGCTTTTATTATATCATTAGCGGATTTAATCCTAAATTATTTTAACCTATAGAAAGTAACCCGCTCAATTGTAGTATACAAACTCATTTGTCATAATTCCTCCATCAGTGAAAAGGAACTCAGGATGATGCAGTCTCCCTGGACGTATTCTCTTTAATGAAAAAATTGTATACAAGTGTATTGCGATTTTATGATTCTATAATACTAATTGTGCCATCTTTATATGTTACAGTCCATAATCAGACGACAGCTGATTTTTTTAATTATACAAAGTACAACATACTAGGATACTGGCGTGACATTTCCGTGTGCTGTGATAATTAATCTAGCTGTGAAAATCATTTTACAGTAAATAGCATTTTCTTTTATACTTACCTTCAAGAATGTGGTTTTTTGAGTTCGTATTCCGTCAAGTAAAAATATGCCTATTTTATATACCTAAGTAATGTACATCTAACATTTCATCTAAATCTGTAAACAATCCTTGCCCAAAACTATTCCCCATTTGTAATATAAAATAAACATTATCTTAAAAAACTTTGAAAATGAATAATAATTAATGTGTAATACATATAAAATCCAACCATGGATTTAGAATATTAAAAGGAGATAACTTTATTACGAGTAAACAAACCTATCTTCGCAGACACAACTGTGAATAAATAAATTATCACGGCAAAAATTCAGATAAGCAATCAGCAGGCAACGTTGCCATAAACTTATTGAAATAGTTTTTTTTATCTTTGATAAATATATTACCGGTTACAACACAATATTTTCTAATTTAACAAGTTTCAGATTATTAGATAAATATGTAGGGCAAACAGATGTAACCGGAAAGCAGACACTATAAGTACTAATAGTTTAAAATTAATTACTTTTGCTTAAATAAAACAAACCATTTTGGTTGCAATATTTTAAAACTACACAACGAGTTAAAATTTATATAACAAATTACACACATTCTATCATGTGCTTTCATAAAAATATCATTCAAGTGAACAAGTTTGAATGCAATAATTGAGTATATTAAAGTATTATGGCTGCCTGCTAGCCAAAAATTTGAGTTTAGTAACTGTCCCTTAATCAGCTCTAGAATAAATTAATGTAGGAAAAGAGCTAAACTATATCTTTGTCCTAAAAGAGTCTGACTCAGATGTCGAGCTCGATATTTCTTTCTTTAATGGGTTAGATTATTCCACCCTCACGGGATATTGACGAGATGCGGCTTCTATGAACCGACCCTTATCCCATCGCCTTGAATTCCCTGCCATTTTCGGAAGCTATATTCCAAAGTACTTTTAAAACTAAATAGCAGTGAGGAGGTTTTCCTTAGGTTTCTTGTGCTAACAAAACCAAACAATATGTGTGATTGAAAGAAAGGTTTTTATATTTGATTAGTGTTTTATAATGTTTAGGAGAAACAGCGTGCATTACGAACGTTTTTAAACATCCTTACCTTTCGTAATTTATTCGTAAGCTTAAAAAAAAAAAAAAAAAAAAAAAAAAAAAAAAAAAAAAAAAAAATACGACCTTCAAGCCCGACGGTGATAAATGAAATCGACAATATTTTTCCCCCAAACTATGCGTGGGTACCGCTCAACAAAACCCCGACGAGCGCCAACCGGTGGCACAATGCCGATCCCCCCCCCAAAAACCCACCGACGTGCGCCACCCGAGGCACACCTCTTATACGGCATTTTAGTTATGGTTTTAAAACCAAGCCGTAGTTTACTTTACAACTTGTTTTAGAAGATGACTTTGGTTCCGATACATATGGAACCTTTTACAATGTGCTCCACCGGTGGCGCACGTCGGTTTTTGATAAAGACCTTTTTTTAGGTGGGGGGTGAAAAAAAATAGGGGGGGCCAAAGGCCGCAATAAATTTGAAACTTCCCCCCCCTAGATTTTTAATTTTAATTAAACATTAGCTATTCCTATTAGCAAATGGTGTTCAGTTTAAGTGCTTGGAGTTAAAACACTCTAAGCACATTGCGTAAGAGTCTCTACACACACACGCAGACCCTTTGCCATTAAGTGAAAGAACGTTTTATTGCGTACGTCCTTGCTTGCTATTGGCCCCCCTTTCTTCCTTCATTTTGGGCTAGTAGCAGCTGACACACAACAAACCGTTTTCTGTAAGGAATAAATCTAAATTGGCATGTTTGTATCGTTTCATAAAACGTATTTAATTATATATTTTATCAAATATAAGGGAAAACCCATGGGTTGTAAAATTAACACTTTTACAAATTCATTAGCAAAAAATGCAGATCACTAATTTAATTGGAACTAAATTGATAGAACATGCCAGGTAAATTGACGAAAACTAAGATCCATTAGTTTGGATCTAAACTAGTAGTGTAGTGTTATTGTTGTTATAAAACGTAGATGTAGATATATCTAGTAATTTTATATAAAATTTGTTTTTAGTTTCTTGGTAACCCTTGCCTGCCATCTTGGGGTGTTTTGAACAAGGGCTATCCAACATTTTCTCGCTTCAAGGAGATTTCGAAGTATTTTTTTCCTCTGAAAAAGTGAGCATACAACCAATTTTTTTGGTTTAATGAGTACTTGTTATGTAGTACTCAGTGCATTCACTATCACAAGTACCTAGGAGAAAGAAAAATGTGGGGGGTCCAGGTGCAACTTTTTTTGGTAACCAAATAGAGAGTCTTTGGCTGAGGAGGAGTGTAATAAGGGGGGAGGACATCTGAGGGTGCTGAAAAGGGGGGGGTCCACTTCCTTTTTTTGCTAGGCATTGTACGCCATGACAACATGATGGTTTCATGACAACCTCGCCTTTCATTTGTGTGTTTTTTTTGCATTGCCACAAGAGTACAAACGTCTTCAATGGCGAGTGGTTATCATCCAGTACAGGCCTTTTGTCAGACAAGTGCCATTTAAAAGGTACGGTGGGTTTACTCCTGGGGTAGGGGGGCTGGGGGGGGGGGGCGGGGTGCTTTCTTTGGGGGGGGGACAAATTATCTTCACCTTGGGTGGGGCGGTAATTTTTGGTTTGCTAGTGACGGGTTGGCTTTGGGGTGGGGAGGGGGTTGTGGCTGCTTTTTCGGTCACTTTCCGAAGGGTGCCACAAACATAAGATTTTCTTCTCAAGGGCAGAGTGTTGGCCAACCTTGTGGAGTTTGTAAAAGTTATCTGCCAAAACAGTGTTCAATTCTAACCCTCCAATTTAAGAAATGATTCCATCAAATGCAATGAACAATTCTTTATTCTGCATGTGCCTCTCTTGCAGTTACGTCTGACTTTACCAGCGTAAATTTATTTTGCTTTTAAAGTATACCCATCCAAGTGGTAACAAATCCTTGTAAATTTTGAACTTCCATATTTATGAGGCCTTTTTTTTGGCAAAAATATTGTTTTAAAAATCAAACGCCCTCTCCATGGAACCATAGACTCGTCAATAACTAGTGACTCTTCCAGGTGTTTACCAGACTTTTCAAATTGTTGCATATTAAATGAATTGAGCAGTTTTTCTTTATTTTCCAACAACCGAGGCTCCTTCAGTTGCCTGGGTTCCTCATATATTTTTGGAAATGTAGGCAGTGTTTTTTTAGTAGACAAGTCCAAATCTGTTGCTCTCTGTGCTCATAGTTTTTCTTGATGACACTATTTTTGGTACATGGGATTGTTTGAACCATTACAATAATTGTCTTGAGGCCAATGGGCATATTGCCCATGATCATCAGTACACCAAAAAATTTGTTGGTATCTCTTCAGTTGTACAAATCAACCCATCTAAGCCATTGCTGAACCAGGCTTTTTTACAGAGCTTTTGAAGCCAAGGTACTGATTGTGCATACCTGTTAGTTTCCCCAAAACAATCAAAATTCAATAATGTATCATCCTAGGAACTGTTTAATAAATATTTCAAATGGATCATTTAAATTAAATTTGGCCAACAGTTTTTAAGCCTGCATTTTTCCTGTGAAAGGATATGATCTGCAATGTCAATTTATGGTTCTGTCTCACGTCTAAACTTAATTTTCTACATATTCACAAATGGAAACCTTACAAACTACATCTTGTACAGGGTCACTTAACAATTTTCACTTATTATTTGCCTTCTTCGATCTCCACATCTCCTCTCTAAACCCTTTGATAATCCCTCATCTAACTTCCATCAATTTCCAAGTTCATCTGAAATCACTAACAAACGTTCCATCTTCCTCATCATACAACTCCTCTGCCACTTGTTACCAATCACTTTCCTCCATCTGATGGCATATATTCACTGCCACTGAACTGAAAAATCGTCAAAGAACGATCACTAAAGTCATCATCAAGGGCGTCTTCCATCGATTGTCTTGATTACATCCATTTTTATCTAAAATAAAAATGAACTCACTGAACTTACAGGCAACACAGAAACAATCTCTACGACAAGAAGACAGGTAATTTGTGCGGCTTATAAAGAATGGTCATAGATTACGTAATTGTTGCTAATTAGAGCGCTATAAAGTAAGCTCCGGCAAGTGTCGCACTCTTAAGGCTGGCCCAATAGAAGCTCTAACGCGCACTATTTTTTGTCAACTAATAGAAGTGCGCCACCGGTGTAATCTATATATGATCGTATTTTTGATAATCTTTGTTTTACTGTTGAACATGTGTGGTGAAATGGGTTGAGTTGTGACAAGTTGTTATGCAAACCTAAACATGAAGTGGAGTATTGTCTTGTACCCGCCTTTACTGTAGAGAGACTTAAGCAAAAGCTAGCTTAAATCTTCTTTCTTTCTTCTTTGTTTCTTTCTTCTTTGGATTTCTTTTCTTCATTATCTTCTTTTCTCTTCTTTGTTCTTCCCTTCCTTCTCTTTCATTTCTTTTCTTTTGCTTTCTTCTTTTTCTTCTTCTTCTTTTTCTTTCTTCTTCTTCTTCTCTATCTTCTTTTCTTCTCCCTCTCTTATCTTACTCTTTCAATCTTCTATACCATAGATGACATGACTGAGATTAAGAGCACTCACTCTTCCTCCTCATACTATATAATGACATGAGGATTTCAACTGAAAAGCATTTTGATTGGATCCCCTACTAAATAACCTGTCGTTCTAGAAGGTCATCATTTAAGACTAAGTCTAATGACATGTTTATCTCAGCTCTTTTTTTCGTTAAGTAAACAGAAAACCATCGCTCTTATCTCAGAGCCTCCTGGGAACATTCGTTTGTCCAACCTAAGAAGTACTTTCGATAGAAAATCCTATTGAAAGCACAAACATCAAAAACACGACTTTATAAATAAACATATAAATCTAGTTTGAAGTTGACTTTTTGTACCATAATGTTAATTTTTCCATAGGTCCTGGACAAGCATTCAATTTAAACAAAATAAGTTTATCTCTACGCAAATGAAAAATATTGATTCCAT
Source organism: Homalodisca vitripennis (assembly GCF_021130785.1). Classification (NCBI taxonomy): domain Eukaryota; kingdom Metazoa; phylum Arthropoda; class Insecta; order Hemiptera; family Cicadellidae; genus Homalodisca; species Homalodisca vitripennis. The sequence continues at coordinate 13,470 of NW_025787484.1, forward strand.
TAAAGATCGTCAAATAAGAACTCTGGTAATGGGGGGGTAAGTTTTGCGGATAAAAAAGAATCATAAATAGTAACAATTTTATTTCATACATAATCTTGAGAGACAGTTTATCCTAATAAACATATCTCCGTTTTTCAAAATAGAATTAAGTACTCATCATTTCTTAATTTCACCGATAAAACATAAAAAGGTAAACTTGACCATCTAGTATAGAAATTAGTTGAATGAAAATAGTTATATATTACCATAAATATTAAAAATTTGAAATTTACAAAGATACATATTCTAATCTATTGCTGTGATATAGAGAAAATTCAAACATTTTCTGGCCCGTATGTCCAATAACAATCCTTACGCGTGGTCCTATTGGTGCCACGAATGCCTGGTGTCTTGTAAGTCAAAACCTTTTTTTAATATAAGTAAATTTTGAATTATCAATGCTTAGCTTAAAGGTTATGATAAGACTTGAAACGAATACTTATAGTATATAGGTTAATTTTTGGCTCCGTTAAACACAAAAATTACATAATGAAGACACTCCATATAAATTCCAATGTGCCTCCCCAAAGTAGCAGACAATTGAAAGATATTCTACTTTCAATATCCTACAAATTTGAAGAAATACGAGTAACCAGAATACAAGATTTTTTATCAGTTCATATCCTGTTATTCTAAGAATCGCGGATTTCTAATCATCGCATTGCCTATCACTCCACACCTTGAAAATAAAATTGATATATTTAACTAACGCTTTGTAATCATATTCATTCTATTTGCGTAATGCAAAAAATCTGCACTAGGGATAAACAGTGTAGTGGATCAATGTAAAAACAGATTGAAGAATGGTAATGGAGCCTCTGGAACCTCTTTTCTTAATTCAACTGCAGTAGTAAGGTTAATGACGTCAATAGTTTTTTGGCCCACCCGGGATCTGACCATGCAATATCATAAGGACAGACCCGTAGCTTGGTGGAATGAGAATGTGTTCCCAGGAACTATAAAACCCTGTACACGGCGCAGGCGCCGCCGACTGCCCCAATGGAGAAACTCAGGCTTTTGCTGGGATAAATTGCCGAGCTTCCCGACGTTACTGTTTCTTGTCACGAAGTTCATTAGTTTTGGTTTTAAGGATGAGGAAATAGGTCTGACGTAATAAACCGTAATGTTTTTTTATGTACTGTGTTAAAAAATACTGACTGCCCTGCCAAAAGAAGCCCTCTACGCGCACTATTTTTTGTCACTAATAGAGTTGCTGCCACCGGTGTAGCACGTCGTCTGAGAAAGTTACCTTTCTTCACCAGGGGACGACGAGCGCCACCGGTGGGCCACATTACTTTAATGAGAAATTAAAATACGATTAAATATTGA
>NW_025787485.1:0-12913 GCF_021130785.1 Homalodisca vitripennis
TTAAACATTTGATATTCTTCATAACTCTTAAATTTTATTCCATAACTTCGTAGTGCGTCAGTGAAACTCGTAGAGATTGAAGTAAAAACGTCTAAAAATTACTAAATCAAATTCAATCACAAGATTTTATTACATATTATTGTTAAACACATATCGTATCCGTTGAAAATAATTTTCTTTGTATTCAAGAAACCAACAGATAGGCTTAAAATATCTTGGTTGAAGTCTTATAAATAATTATTACTACTCATAAAAGTATATAACAGTAAGAATACTTTATTCCCATACGTAAACAAAACAATATTAGTCATACTAGCACAAAATATCATTTTATCTTGTGTTTCTACACATTCTTGTAAGTTCAATACAACGAAATGCCCCAAGTATCATTGGAGTAATTAATAATTCTTATTGTCAATTTTACACTCTTCATTTACACCAAAAAACATGCGTCCCAAATTTTCAAGACCAGTTTTATGTGACCTAAACACGGACACCATCAGAATCATGTCATGGGTAGTTAAAATTGTTATTGCTAACATATTCAATCATATACTATATGGGGGAAATTTCCGTACTTGCAACCTGCAATCATTTTTCTCATAAATCAATTTTTTCAACGTCACTCCTTTAATAGACCATTTTACACTTGTTGAATATCAAAATTAATTGTTTAATTGTTCAAATCCGTAAACCTTTTAAGGTCTATGACTATTTCGTATCACATCAGCTTTCGTCAACATGGCATATCGTCCTTAGCGGTGGCATAACATAAACTTTGGACATGTTCCCTGATATCTCACAAAACTAGACATATGAAGCCTTGACCAGATCCCAACATTACCGCTCCTTCTCGTATTTTCCCTTCAGTGATTAGACTATTTTCGCAAGGCTCCCAAGAGGGGAAAACACACCGAAACGACTCACATAGGCATAAAAAGAATATGGACCCTTATTATTGTGGACTTTAATACCTGAAAAATCGCGGTAAATAATAGAAAATCACAATTTTGAAAAAGGCTTCCTGTTATTGCTAATCGAGGAGTGCTGTCTATAACGGGGCTACATTACACATTAAAAGAAATTATCGACATTTGGGGAAGGTCAGACACTTTACCCATTGACATGTTCCCCCATTGTCCATAAATAATAGTATTACGATGAGCCAGTCGTATAATGATAGGAAGGAAATATCAGTATCTTTTAGTCTGTCCTTTTTTAGTACATAGAGAAGGACTCCTCAGACAGGAGAGGTCATCAGGATCTGAACAAGATCTAGAAACAAACATATATCTTCATTCAAGAATCAAGAAACTTATTTTATAATAAAACAATTTTACAATCTTGGGAGTCCCCCATACCAAAATTTAACAGATTAATTTATCGTTGGGTTTTTTTCCCATCTCCTTTACTTATACACAACATCCTAATAATAAATGTGTTCTAAATCACAAAAAAAGAAATAAACCGATTTGAAAATGAAAAACCGCGCATTTTGGGGCACGTTTCGGTGGCTTTTCAGCCATTACCAATGGACATGCTCCAAACCAGACTAGAGATTAGAAAGTTAATAGCATAAAACATAGTGCCTGGGATGTTTAAACACATTGTATAATATAACCATGGATCGGACATATTCTATATTCACGGAACCATCCTACTACTAATTCCCATTGGAAAATGTATTACAATATGTGTCGACCACCATAGTTCAATGATAATGTATCACCTGCAAACAAACACACACCACGCACCGGACACATACCGCACATACACACGGCTCGCCACGCTCGCACTGCGACGGCACAGCACGGCACGCACGCGGCGCGCGCGCGCACACACACAACACACACTTTATTCTGTAAGAATTTATAAATCCAATTTCAATGTAATTAAGATAGAACACCATTCACAGGTACAATTATATGAAAGGTTATACAATATAATCTATTTTTTTTTTTTTTTTCCTAAGCCCTAAACGTTCCACTAGTCTTACCTCATCACTTTCCATTTCAAGTAGCCAATCAAGTAATGTAAGGTTTTAGCAACGTAAAAAATTTTAAATTTTAGCAGGTTCTATAGGTATTTGATTAAATATTTTTTGGAATAATGTAAACTCAGCGAATTTTTTCAGTATGTCATTACAAAATCTCGGCAGGGCAGTTTATATTTATCTAATTTCCTAAATGCATAGCACGTTTTTTTTTGTGTATTTCTGTTTTAAAACACGAATTCAGATTAAGTAGTATTTTTGAATGATTTTTAATTTTTAAAAGTTGTTTTGGCATTTAAGGTATTGTATCTGTATAGTAAAAGGCATATTCAGTGAATTTGGAAAATTGACGCCTGCCCAAAAAAAAATTGATGGCACGCCACACCCATTTTGATTATACTGGATTCTTCTTTGCCAAGATATCCACAAGGTTTATGATGGACTTAGAGGCTGTCACTACCACCCTTACCACTACTTACCCCATTACACCGCATCAAGGGATTCAAAACATCGACTTATAAATTTAGCTTTGTATTGCTGACTACCCGGAAGGGTACTTCACTTCTTATGCAGTAGATGCGTGTTTCGCAGGATACAGCCTTTTAATCGTGTCTGAGGGGTTTATCAATTTGATTGGGGGGGTATATGGCAATGTCCACCTCGGGATTTGGGGGGGGGAAGTTTGTTGGTCTAATAGTGATGCGCCCATATAATTTGTCTTCCGTAGCCACTCTTTTGTAAACTTATGACCAACTAAATATCAATATTGTTTTCATTTATGGTTATATCAAAGCAAAACACAGTCATGGCTTTTAAACTATTGGAGGTCGATCAGGAAAATTACGAGAGGAAATGAAAGTTTATTACGAGGTGTTTTTTTTTTTTTTTAGGAATTTTATCAATTAGTTTTCTGTCGTTGAGGCCCATCGCTAAGCATTTACATTATTAATCAGAAGATTCGGAAAGAGAATAGCAAGAACATGAGGGATTATGCCCAGATTTAGAAGTCCTTTGTGAGCCACCACGAGTGCTGTGTTCATCAGCGATACATAAACACAAAATGTCCATGGAAAAAACAATTCTTTGTTTTTGAAAAGACTATTAACATATATATTAAACAGAATTGGGGCCAGAAAAACACTACCTTGTGGGGAACTCCTTGGTTAGCTACTCTGTGATGAAACTATATTTCATTGGAAATTTTTAACAGAAAATGGTCTAATTTTCCAGGTAAAACTTGCGAAACCACTTTAAAGGATATTGTAGGATTCAATTCCGATATGTTTTAATTCATCCAGAAGTTATGGCATGGTCAAGTGTATCGGAATGCTTTTGAGTAATCGACAAAAATGGCTTTATAACCTGCTTTCTGGAATATTTAAATGATAATTTATAAAATTTGTATTAAATCAAGCAACAAAGTCTCATTCCCTTTATTTTTTCTGATTATTTTACTGGTTTTCAACAAATTATTTTATTTTCTTTCCAAATATTTATTTAGATAGTGTTGCCAACATTATTTCTCGAATATTTTATCCATGACCGATTAAAATAGCTACAGGCCGGTTAAATTTCGGAGGTATTTAAGATTTCTGGATTCCCTGAACTTTAAATAATTGGTCTTTATAATAGCTAACTTTAAGATTGTCTTGGGAATATTCCTGAATTTAAGATTGTGGACAATCTTTATATAGGCTTCTTCTGCGCCTCTACTCTCTTGTTTGCTGCATATTACATCACAAATCTTTTTTCCCTGCGCCATTTTGAATTGTCCATTTACTCTTATTCACGTCAAATTCATGGGGGAATTTTTTATTGCTTAGTGACTGGTTATAATTTTTACGAAATAATTATAAAAATTATTTGGCTTAGGTTTAATCTAAACAATGTATAAAAAGTTCCTTGAGTGTGATTGGTCCCTAAAAGAGCCAGTTGGAAGGTTAGTGTTAGCATTCTTTGCTGAGGACTAATACATGATTTGAGGATCACTCTAACACTTTTTTCTTAAAAAAATCCTCAAATTCGGGGTTTTGTTATGGAGTCGTCCGGGGAGGTGACTAACGTGTCAAAAAACAGCTCGATTATATGTTATCGTCTAGGTTTTCACTGGGTTTTATTTCCAAGCATAGCATTTGATGGTACAATTGGCCTTGGAGGGGGATTGTGCTTTGGAGGGGTAGGGTGGTTCATATCATGTTCGAGACGTTATGAAAATTCGTCTATAAACGTAATCTCTTTTTGTTGTAAAAAATCAAATCTTGTTTATTTTATTTCGAAATTTTACGTTATACGTCACAACCGATATTTTTAAATTTCTTGGAGGGGGAATGCTTCCATTTTTTTAAAACATCATAATCTACGTTGCCTTTATTTTCATAAAAAAGGGAAAGTTCAGTCATTCCAAGGTTTTTTAACTCTAGAAGCTGAGGATGTTTCTGTATTAGACTTTGTCTGTATATTACTATTTTTTTTACTCCTTTCATAAGACATCTTTTAAAAACTTTTTAACACCATTTTTCGTAACGATAATGGAAATTTGGATTATTATCTGTATTGTACAGTTGGCCAGGTCCACCTGAGTCAAAAGCCTGATGAAACAGAAAATATTACTTAGAATTAATGTTTGCCTTCGAAACATCACTTGACCCCACAGAAACCTTCGGTACGTTAATCATTTAGTAGCGCTGAGTGGCCCTATACAGGATAGTGGTCAGCTGGTTTATAGGTAAAAATAACTGCTGGAAAAATATCCTCCAAGGATCGGAATCTACATGCAAATATGGTCGGATTTGCACGATGAAAACTAAAACGTTATTTTCGGACATTTCTTCTCCTTGTATTAACTATCGATGACAATTCACGAGGCCCATAAGAGGTTAAAAATCGATTTCATATTGAACTATACGAGATGACTTGCAGCATGATTTTAAAATTAAGATGTAATGTCACCGACTAATTAACAAGTCTTCTCCTTCCTATTACATTTGACCTCAGGCAAACATATCTAGCTCATCCAAATAAATGGACCCTCTCATTGGTTGATTGGTGGTCTGTAAATGTGTAAAATCTGTTATGCAATTGGTTTTTAAAAATTTTTACATTAAAACGCACATGACACTCACATTTCAGTTATTCTTGACATACAGACTAAAATCGGGGAAAGAAAGAAGAAACAGACAATTTTTTTATGAATATATCACCGCCAGGCCCCCTCCCCTTCTTGACTTCCTTCTGCATCTAAACCAACAGTTATAATCTGGTATTTTGGAAGATATCAGTTAGCGATGGAATCTTTATATCTATTTCTGATATTATAATAAACACATCAAAGTTACACCCACCTAAGGGAAAAACCCTTAGGAGTCGGTCCAAAATAGCTTCCGAATTAGACCGCTAGATTTATGTGTAATAATTTAGTTAGGGGAACACATACGACAATGGAGGCGCTTCGTTAGTTTGACTAAGAAAGAAAGATATCCTCTCACAGCAATATCAAGGGGAAACTGAGAGTTCTTCGTCTGGTAAGTTATCTAGGAGATCTGTTCTGTCCATGTAATTTAGAGTTATTCTACCGACCTTCGACGTGTAATCGTGTCATCTGGACCTGTCTCTAGGTGCCTGTTAAGTGTGAAACAGAATATAACGGTATACTCACTTGAACCCTTGGCAATTCTTTCCTATTACACACATAATTACCAAGCACATTAGGTGGTATTACAATATTTTAAACGATTAAAACACCTTATATCATACATTACACTAAAAAACAAATATAACAATTTTCTTGTTTAGGCTCATTATTTGGGACAAATTTTCCGTTACATCAAATTAGCACTGACATACATTACTAATACTTACGTCCCTTAATTTGATTCGTACTTGAATTTCGAGTAATAAAAGGAGATCAATCTGGCAAATAACCATTCAGGACTATAATTTACGAGCATCGTTAACCGTTGTAAGACTCACCTAATTTAGAAAAGGCAAAAACTTCCTGTATTAGTTATCACAAATAATACTAGGACATATACACCAACCTAGCACATAACCCACTGAGTATATCACGGCGATCTAACAATCACAGCCATCCACATAATATGTTGGTCAACCACCTGAAGATTTTAAATTTCAAACATTTTAAAGGTATTAAAAGAATAAAGATATAATAATCATAATGATTCAAACGTATAATAATAGTTTCTAACTTCTATACAAGTTTGTCTAGAGTGCGCTTTTTGTTTTAATATGTATAATGAAGCATTTTCACTTTTTTCGCAAAAGATTTTTTCCGTTTACCCGTTTTTTTCCACCCACACAAATTTTATAGTCCGTCTGTTCTGTTGGCCTTACGTTCTGGTTTCTCCTATGCAGTTTTCTGTTGTCCACTGTCAGTAGATTTTCATTAAAATAGACTTTAGGCTTGCCGCGCTCTGCAGCATTTTTTGTAAGGCTTCTTTTCTTCCCTGGGTTATCCACTCCGGTCCCGAAACATCCTTCCTTGTTAAACTGAACAATCAGTGTGGGTGGGTGCTCAGCGTTGTTGACATCAGTTTTAGTGGCGTGGGCAGCACTGGATATGTTTGACTATCATAAAAGTTAACATTGATTTCCCCAACAAACCACTCTCCAATTATCTTTATTTGTGTTCTTCCCTTACCGCTGCGTCTTGTGATACTCCATTTATTTCCAAAGTTTTTATTTTAAAAGCGTTTTCTGTTGTATTGATCCATGTCCATTTACATCCTTCATTCCTCCAATTCTTCTATTTCACCCATCCCTGGTCCTCTACCTTCCTCTTCCATGACCTCACTATCCTTATGCTTAAAACTTTGGTTTTGCTTTTTTCAGTCTCTTTTATTTCATTTAAGCATTCTCATACCGCATACATTTAACCTGATATAAAATTTTGGCTGGTTCTCTTTACTTCTATTGGCAGTATGCTTTCAAAAAACCTCCTCGACCTTACTTGGTTTTAATGGCTAAGCTAAATCCGTATCATAGTCTTAAGACTCATTGTGCCAACAGTTTGAGCCGGGTTCTAGGCTATTTTAGATACAGGAGTCTGATATATTTGATTTACTACTCACGGATGTAGACCTTCCCCTTACAGCTTGTGCATACATCTCCAGGCATAATTTTACTTTTCTTCACTCATTGTTATCATAAGAAGGTTTTGTTTCCTTTAAACACTACATTCCAAAAACAATAATGATTTAGATACCTCACAGCACATGCCACACTCAAACATGATACACATTCCGGTTCTGCAACAATACTCATTCACAATAACCGACAACCGCACCATTTCTCCTAAGAAATGTTTAATAAAACCTTACCTACGAGAGAGGCGATCCCGAGGGCACCTAGTTTTTTGAATAACAAAATAGCATCAGTATGTTTAAGCTTAGATAACGGACTTTTAGGTTATGTTGCAAGGGAATAACAACGAGTAGCCAGACCCGCGACTGCCTCGAGCGCTGCACATCACTATTGATTTTCAGGTTTTAATATACAAAAAAAGGGTAGCACTTTGAGAGCAGTTAAAAATTAGATTTATAAAGGCGATATAAAAATCTGCTTGTTTTCCCATATTTTAAATCGTAATAATATTGTAACCAGTTCCAATCTTCATGTTTCAAACACTTTTGTCTTTGAATTTATCTCCTCACTCACATGTTCCCAAGCGGTTCTTATATGGAAATATTTACCGATGAGAACCTTTGTAATATGAAAAGCGAAAATTTGGCCTTCTCTAGTGTCTTGTAGGCAAGGTTGCGGGTTGTATTTTTTTTTGAGTTTGGGTCAGGGTGTGGGGTTTGTGTGTTGTGTGGGGAGCGCGGAGAGGTGGGGGGGGGGGGGGCGAGGGTGGGAGAGGGCATAGGAACCAGGGGCCGCGCGGAGGGGCTGGTGAGCTGGGGCGCTGAGAGGCGGATCCATCCCTGGGCGCTGGACGGACGCGGAGCCGGGGACGGTTGATAAGCGCCGGGGGCTTGAGAGGCGGAGGTGATAGGGTTGGGGGAGGGGGGGGGTGCGGTCGGGGAGGTGGGGGCGGTCTCCCCCCCCTGGTGTTTGCGGGGTCGGGTGGGCTTTTGTCTGGGGGGATGGGGGGTGTGTTGACTGGGGTTGCGCCGTCTTGTGTTATCGTTTTTGATTCTAAAAAAATCGTTAAAGTGGACTTATATCTGGGGTTACTATATATAATTATAGGTGTATGTGTATGTGGGGTGTTCGTGCTCTGGTTGTGTGTGTTCGTGGTGTGTGTGTGTGGTCCTGTTGTGTGTGTGTGTGGTGTGTGTGTGTGGTGTGTGTCATCATGGGTGAAGACGGTTCTCTGTGGTGTGTGTGTGTGTGTTTGTGTGTGTACTCTCATTGCGGACTCATTGGAATTTAAAAAGGTTAAAAATGGAAAAAGGATAAACTATTACAACTATATAATTTAATAAACTTTTTTTTTAGATTAGTTTTTGTTATATAGTAATTAAAGAGGACTAGGTTACATATATTTACGTTTAAAATTGGAAAAACAAGTAGATTTTTTTTTCCTTTATAATCTAATTTTTTCACTGCTTCAAAGTGCTACTTTTAGTATATATAAGAAACTGAAAATTATTTTCACTTCAGGATTATATTCGAATGGCTCCCCACATAAGGGAGAAATCACACGAAACTCCTCGCATAGTACAGGAAGGAATAATGTATTATGTTGGCAAACTAAATAAAAGGTAAATAATAAAAGGAAAATCACACGTTCTTAAAAAACTTCCTGTATTTTTAATCGAGGAGTGCTGCTCATACCAACAATTATATTAATAATATAAACAAATAGAAAGATCATTGTGGATTTAGAGACTAGGAATTTTATTTTATGAGTATTTCCTCATCCTCCGCTCAGTTGAAGAGCAGATACAAAATTGACAAATATCAAACAACGGTCAAATGTTCAAAACTGACATACCTTCATTCAAGAGACCACCCCAATAGAAACATTCAAATATCACCAGCTGTCATATGTAATGGATGCCATTGAACTTTTATTTTAGTACGAGGAAGTTTTTTTTGACTTCAAACTGAATGAAACTGACAACGATGTTTATATTTTCAGAAAATAAAATCTTCATCCTACACAGTTACTGCTCCTTGTTTTAAAAACGTTTATTAAGTAGAAAGAAACAAAAAATAATTATACCTTTGGAAATAAATATATAAGTTTATAGCTACTAAAGATTTCCTATGAATTAAGGAACGTGGTTTATAATAAATTTAAGACTCATGGTCGTGGATTTCAAGAAAGTTAGTATATTGGCTTTTGACCTACGTCTCAGAGTTATGTAACTTGTCTGTTAGTAAATTTTGAAAAGTAGGCTTTTTGAAACATTGACTCGTTAAAAAATATTCTTGATCGCGAAAAGTAAACCCCTTTACCTGAGCTATTACGAATTAAAAAAACTAAAAAGACATTCCTGCAACTGTAAAGAGTGGGCAGGATTATGATCACGAAATCTTATTTTCCTAATAACGACAGTTAGGTTTGTCAGCTGCTCGTAAAAACTATCGGCGATATATTTTAAACGAGAGTACACTCGTTATCGTAGGACAATTACATATCATTGATTTAAAAACTAACAATAACGCAAGCAAGTATCATTATTCATGACAAAAACTACACATAATTTTGTCAATAGAAACTTGTATGGAAAAGTTATGTTTTAACGTAAAGTTGTTCACTTGAAGCAACAATGTACTCGTACATTCTCTGTCTCTATCATGACAGAATGATTCTTGAACAATTGTTTTTTAATTTCGCTTGTATTATCTTTTCTAGCAAGTGATTTGTTTAATTATCAATATTAAAAATTTCTTTTTTTTGTGGTCGTTGCAGTTCAAATCATATTTGATAAATAAATTTTGATTTTATTCATTCATAGAGTTATAGAAGAAAATAATATAATTAAAAGTAAATTGTTCAATACATAACTGGCTTTTAGCACACATCTTGCGTTTGATAATAAACTTCCTAGATCACCGAAACTTATATTATTTATTCTGTCATATAAAACAAAAAACGTAAATGTATCATATGGCACGAAATCTTCTTATAACATTCTCTACATTTTCTAAAAAAACTTCTACATAAAGTAAGAATGAGTTCATGACTGGAAACATATCCAACTAAGGAATTTGGTTTCGTCGCCGGTTGTCATTAACCGTCTATCACTCAGTCGGACCAGACACAATTTCTGTTTTGTTATTACACCCGGCCAACACCTTTCCTCCCTCGCCCTCCCTCCCGCCCATGCAAACCTCAGCGAAGTCTGACACTACGGGCAACTTTTACTACACTGGAATTATAGTTTCTTTTCAAACTAAATGTATCACGTGTAATATAAACATTGACCTAACGGCTGCGGTTTCAGATCTTTTGTTAGGCTCATGAAACACTGATTATAGTTTTAATGTAATATAATTACCAAGTTTTTAGTTGGCATTCTTGGTCTCATATTGGATTCTAATTAAAAACTAAAATTGTATTATTAAATTTGTATAAATGGCAATAGCCGAGTTTAATTTTAATAAGCATTGAATCACATAAAGTCAACTTGCTCCGCCGGGACTCGAACGGAATCGGATCTCACTTTACCGGGTGAATGTGGCTACCCATCAAGAGAATATTGACCATTTATTACACAAATAAAAAAATGTTTTACAGGATTCGGACTTAGATTCTTTCTAATTGCTATTTTTCCTATAGATAAATATCTAGGGAGACGAAATCCAGTTGGTAATTCTGGAAACTTTGCACTAAATCATGCAAGTTTGCATTGATAAAGGTATTTTCCATTAAACAGACTTCGCCTGTTTTGTAATTGGGGCCACGTCATAAGCTAGAACAAAACTCAGTCCATCAATTGATCCAAAACCGGCTGTCTAAACTGATGATACTGCCGGTTCGACACCCCCCTGTCAGCTGATGTGTACTTAGTGATTCCAGTAGCGCGTTAGTTAAAGCTATTAATTGCATCTGTTTGTTCAGAAATGGCTTTAGCTGTTGATGTATGGAAAATGAAGATAAATTATGTTTTCTATCTTTAAATGAAAACTAATTTGATAAGGGTTTTTCATTTCAATATTAGATGTTATAGCATTGTGAAAACGAAAAACATCCAGAATACAATTGCTATATGTGGACAGGAGTTTACGGGCAAAATTACAAAATAATTTTATGGTAAAAGTAATGGGCTCTGTGGGATTAATAGTCCCCCAGCCCCCCCCCACCCCCCCCATGTCACCCGGCAAGTTGAGAGATCCCAGGTATAGTCCGGCGGCGGAGCAAAGAATTTTTTGTGATTCAATGGTTTGTTAAAATTATAAATTCGCGCTATTGCCATTACATACAAATTTAATTAATTGATATGCCAGGTATAGTTTTTCTGTATATATGTATATACTATTTTATTGTTATATGTATGTATAATATTATATGTACATATATAAGGAGCTATAGTATTTTCCGTATATATGTACAACTATTATATCATGATATATATATATATATATTGTGTGTGTGTGTGTGTGGCGTGTGTGTTGCTGTGTGTGTGTGTTGTTGGGAGATGTGTGTGGTGTGTGTGTGTGTGTGTTGGTTGTGTTGTGTGTGTGTGTGTGTGTGTGGTGTGTGTGTGTGTGTGTGTGTGTGTGTGTGTGTGTTTATATTTATGTTGTATAGTATATATATATAATTTCTTATCGTATGGTATAATAAGACACTGATTTAAAACAATAGTCAACAGTTCTCGTCTATATTATGTTTCCAACATTTTGTTTTATTTCTTGAGAGACACGCTTTTTCATTCAATACAAATTGCACTGGCGCATGTTTTAAGATTAATTTTTAATTAAGTGCTGTGGTTAAATTCTGCGCGCTCGACTCTCTCATGGGGTGAATAAACAGGGACATGCAACTTTTAATTCCCCTGTGTGACATATACATTAGACAGCTCGACACTAGCACAACTTAAAAATGCTTTCGAAATTTTGAAATAAAGAAAGTTAATTTAACTCTTCAGGTGGTTACCCAAAACACCTTAATTTATATATAGTACTAATTTTATATATATATACTTATATATTTATATAAGTTTAATATTTATATGTGTATGATGTGTATATATATATATATATATATATATATATATAATTAACAAACATGACTTCTTTATATGCAGACCCATTATTAACATTACGAAATGTAATGATTGCACAGTAATGGATTGCAGTTACTTGTACAACGCTATTATATTAATGGCCTTGTAGAATGTGAAACTGCCCAATCAAATATGTCACACATTTGTTTAACTAACCCAACAGTAATAAATAGCTTCCACAGAGCGGACTGTAAATCTGTATTTATTACTGACGTAAAAATCATACGCTATGCCTACTGTATACGTACAACCACACGAGTTGGCATGGCTGTTTGTGTCAATCGCATTTTTAGAGTAAATTTCATATTAATAATTTCAATGTAAATCAATCCCAAATCACGACCTATATCAGCATATATAACCTTAATTTCATTTTGCTGTTGATTAAGGACGCAGTCTGGTTAAATTGGAATAATTCTATTTTCTAAAAACCATTCTGTCTATTTTTTTGCAGACAACAAATAATTCAGACTAGCCATACTGATCCATTGGAACATTATTTTAATATAGTTTTATTACTGTTTTGATTACTAATTTTATTTTTTTAGATTATAAGTTTTTGTAGTTTCTTATGTCTTAATCAGAAGAAACATAAATACCCCACGCAAACGATAGTTTCGCCTTCCTTTCGGTTTTTGTACAGACAGGTTGTTCTTCAGCGTGTAGACTTCTCTGCATCTTTTTATTAGATTATTTTCATTAACGTTCTAATTCATAGCGT
>NW_025787486.1:0-13523 GCF_021130785.1 Homalodisca vitripennis
TTTCATTAGATATCGTGCAGGATAACAGTTCCCCAGGTTAGGCGAAATAAGGTTTAAAGATTAACTGCTTTCCTCTCATAATAAAATGAATTATAAACATAAAGAAGAGAAATATATGTTTTCCATCAATTTAAACCCCTCGTAAGAGTAGAGTTGATATCATTCTTCAATTGCATTATCTGAACCACTATAATATAGTCGATGAGTTTATAATGTTGCAAAATATGAATAGTTCTATTATTAAATAAATACGGTTAAAGATTGTAAGAAAAAATGTGTTGGTTACTATTTATAACTATATGTAATTGGTTTAGTAAAAAATAAAAACGTTTTCTCTAGTATTTATCAGACTCTGTGACATTTACTCTGAAATATTAGAGACAAGAAATGAAATGACCAAGACAACTAATTATTCTGAAAGCTTCTCGCTATGACAACACAAGTAGTTTTTTATAGCTTAGTAATATTTTCTCTGCCCATTACAAAAATACGTGATAGAGTTACATGTTATATTTATGTAACAAGGATGGATTGGAACAGTTGTCTATTGCAAGGGAGGATGAAAGGATTTGTGACGTTAAATCCAGGAGAAAAACCACCACACCTTCCTTCGGTATTGCAGAGTATACCTATTCTGCGTTGTTACTAAGTGGCAAAAGATATATAACCCAAGTTATATTCTAAATTTTAAGGTTTTGATTATTTTTTATTTAAAATAATGAATAAAACTAGAATCGTATTTTATAAATAATATAAATATTTAATATAACACTGTTAAGATAAATTCAATACACTTATTGAATCAGTATTTCATTAATCAATAAACGCCCGAAATAAAACCGTAATAGACCAAATGTGTTTGCACATTATAAAGAAATAAAGTGTAACCTATTAAGTACAGATTCACAAACCTGGGTGTTAACTGATCTTACGAAAATTGCTTATATCCTTGAAAAACAGCACAGAATAACGAATACTCACACCTGTTAACTACGTTTTTAATTTGATAAATTTGAACAAAATATTGTATTGCGGATAAAAACTACTATATGCTAGGAAACTGATGGTCTGTAGAATGCAGATTACCGTTCACGTAAATATACTTGGATTAAAAACGACGTATTGAGTATATTCAAATCACATAATATGTGTAATACCAAAAAAACATGTTATTTGTAATATAATATATACAAAACAATGTGGTATGCATAGGTGAAGTGAAAAGGACGATAATTTAACTCCAACTTCCTTAGATGGACAAAGAGATGAAAAAAAAGAGTTATAATGATGCCATTCAATAAAATTTATATGTCTAACAGTTTCAACATGATACTGCCAATTGTATAGTAATAATAAAGATGCAAAAAAACATTATACAAGATTTTACATAGTTGATGTTTAATTATATCATAGCATATTCTGTTGTTTAGACAACATATGTCATTAAAATATATATTCTCCTAAAATATAATACGAATTATTTTCATCTTTGTGTTATGAGTTAAAGAAAATTACGTATAATCTTTTAAATCCATGATTTGTGCATTGTCAGGTAAGTATCTTAGTCTCTATTCACCTTAATTAAAATATTATTAATTTTCTTTTCCGTTAAACATAGGATCTAGTAATACATTTTTAATTTGTATTCTTATTAATGTAATACCAATACGAATTACAGAGAGTTTGTACAACATTTTCCATATTTAAGCCTTGGAAGAATACCATCAATCTTTATATATCTGATGTGCTTATAATCATCTTTTAAGATGGTATTGCATGCAGTAACATATGATATATATGTTGTTTTTCTTTCACATCTAGGTTTTAACAGTAACAAAAGTTGGTTGATTAACAAATTCACATTTAGGTATAAAACGGAAACGTATTCATACTTTTGAAAGCTAATTTAAAAAAAGCCACAGTAAAATATAAATGAAATTTACTATACACGCGTTACCTTACCTGATTAATATGGTCCTATTACAAATACGCCATTATTTATAAAAATTGAGAATTCAAAATTTCAAAATCATTTTGGGCCAAAAAAAAACGCCTCCTTTGCCCGATAAAACTTTAAAAAAGTGGCTATAACCGTGACTTTTTTATGGTTGGTACAAAATTTTCCACGATTAAACAACAAATATCTGTCACATTTTTTATTGCTTAATGTTAGATATATTTCATGTATTATCTTTATTTGTTTTAAAACTTTTACTCTAATGTTATAACCATGGCAAAAAAACTACAAAATGATTTACTGTAAAAAATAAGAAATGATCAATTTTTAAATGGAATAATCGTTTTTGTTGTTATTTAAATTTACACCTATTATTCGATGAAATTTAATATATTTCAAGGTAATATAAGGCATAAATACCAACATTTTAAACCTATTAAAATTGAGTCAGACTGATTTAAAATTTTTGAATATCTAACTTATTTTTATTTATTTATGTAATATAATAATTTCCAAATTTTGCCAATCAAAATTTGTTAAACTGTTAATACACTAAATACAGATTTTATTTTACATAATTTAAAGGATATGTTAATGTAAATGCTTGGGGTTTTTCAAATAAAAAATCGTTAGATAAATTTCATTTCCGCTACAACTATTAAATATTTTTTTTTTTTTTTTAAATAATATTTGTATATATTAAGTCTATAAACCAGTCGAGTTACTGCGCTGAATTCAATTCATAAAATTGTTATTTAACTACATAATCAGAGCAGGCTGAAAGAACCTGGAATTGCTCATGACTACTCTGTTACACTATTGAATGCAGTAGATATTTCAAACATTCGATATTAAAATTGTGTTTAATCTTTTAAAATGTAGAGCTAGACAGAAAAAGACATACTTTTCTATTCACCCTCAATACGGGAGACCAATGAGAATTATTGCCAGCGCACTCCTAAGTAGTAGCTCTTCCAAAAGATCTTCCACTGGCGCTCAGTCACTAATTCCATGGAATGAACATGCAATCAAATACGAAACATAAATTTATCCCATTGTATCATTAAAGATTCATTCTAACAAGATGAAATGTTTATTTAAAATTTATAGTTACATTCCATTGGACATTTTCATTTATATATTGTTTTTTTCCAACAAGCAAGTTGTGTTTAAGAATATTAATTTGAAACACACAGAATTACTTAACATACGATTCTGTAACTGTTAAGTGTACCCATGACACATTACATTTACATGTCACGATTGCATATACAGTTTACACTATCATGAATCAGTGTTTTTATAAAATAATTAAAGTTATGCAGCCACTATGTTAAAACTGTTTTCAACTTAGAATTAAAATTGTACGCGAATATATCATGACTGAGGGCTATATAAAAATCATATATTAGTTTTAGTTTCTCGAGATATTGTGTTCGGACCTACAGAAAAAGAAAAAAATATATATATTTATTTATCCTTCTTTGGGCTTGGGTAATAGTTCAAGAACATTATATGATTGTAATTTACGATTCTTATTTGCAAGTAGAAAAAAAGTCATAATCGTGACCTACTATAATAATGTTTTACAAATGGAACATATTTTTTCGTGTTGTAAATTATTTCCCTCTCAAGATTATTGAAATGCATACCCACCATACATTTTATTCTGTAACATTGTCAAACTTGAAAGACCAATACAATTTTCAATTAAAATAGATAATTTCCGTAAGTTACTATTTATTACATTTATAATCATTATAATTTTTATTTGTAATAAAATAAAACCATGGTATTCTGACATTGAAGTAAAAACCGAGATAACCGCTAAATTTAGCAATATAATCGTCCAACATTGTCTAAAGTAGGTAAAAACAAATTTATGGCTGTTGCGATAAAGTTTCATGATTCTTTGGTTGATATCCGTTGTAATGTCATTTAGTTTTATAGGCTATAAATAAAGTATGATTTAACCTCAGAATAGCATGTAAGGAGGAGTGTCGTACGTACCGTGAGTGCAGTTTTGTACTTACATTTAATGGTTTAGTTGCCGTAAGTAAAATTGGAATTAAATAAAATAGAAATTTAAAATTGAGTTATTATCCAAATATCTAAATACTCCGTATATGTTACACATCTTAAATACTACATATTTATACATTTTATAATTTTTACGTATATATACAGGAATTATGTTAAGGTATTTTTAAAACCACGACGCTTGAAGGGGTACAAAATAAGGGATAACAAAAGAGAAAACAAATGTAAGGGCAAATTCTGAAGTATACTTTGTTGTGAATTAATATCTTATTTATTACATTCTATTTAATTTTATTTATTAATTAATATTATTAATTACTTATATATTATACTAACCGTACACCGCATTAGTTTCAAAGCGATTAGTAATTCGAATTGACTTTTATTACAAACTTGACTGTTTCATTAAAAGATTTTTCCTATCATCCCACCCCATTCAGGCTATATTACAGTGGTGATTGTATTTCGACACCACTATTGAAATTCTCTTAATGTTCCGAAAGTTATTATTAATACACATACTTAAGTTTCCTTGATTTCCATAAGAGTATTATAAAAAATCTCCTAGCGAAACCATTATCACTTATGAAAAATATGTAAATTTTAATTTATAATAGGTTTTAATTAATAATTGGACATTTTATGTTAAGTAATGTAAATAATAGCTAGACGCTCGGTGTTCAGTTTACATTTTAGTTTAATTACCAAAAAACAAAATGCTATAGCTCCTTTAAATTCTGACTTTAATAAAGTTTAAACTATTATAAACTTGGTAAAATACTGAGTAGCCTATTGGATATTTTTGGAGAAGCCATAATTATCTACAGTAAAACAAATTTCTTTCTTTATTTTTAAGCTAATCATTATAAACAGAACACCTACAATTGATCACATATTTTTACTCATAATCTATTTAAAATGCAATGATTAAAACAAACAAAACAACATAGAATTTCATTGATTTAAACATGCAAGGGACCTTAAAACTTATTAGTTACAGACATAATAGTCCGAATAATGTTTGAAAATAAAATAAATATTAAATCACACTACGTATACTTCAGAATTTGCTTACAATTTTTTCGTTTGTAATCCCTTATTTTTGGTACCCTTAACAAGCGTGCTCTAATCGTGTTTGTTAAAAAGCCTTAATAATATTCTTGTTCTGACACCACAACATTACTTTGGATAACGAAACGTGACTTACAGACTTGGAATTTGATTGAAGCTTAATTTTTTATATGCAATGAGAATTAGCGGTATATGTTTAACGTTAGTCTCCTAACGTTTAATTATCCTACACTACATATTACCTCTGAAGAAAGTAATGATATTTTTTTAACTTTAAAGTTATCTATGGGGAATTTAGCTGAGCTTCATTTAGAATGCTAACCGAAATGTATATTTTCTCTCCACGGGGAGTTCATAAATACTTTTGGTATAAATTATCTCAAGAAGTAGAATGAAATCATAGGCTTTCACATTTGCTGCAAAGCAGTCATCTCATATATTTGTTATAGCAAGGAAAACATTTTAAAGGAATTGATAAATTTGTTTGTTAGTGCAGTCATTGAAGCATTATTGCTCCGAATTTTTTTACTGTGAACCGAATTGCATACAATTTTTGAATTAAGGTTCATCTTACCCTTAACTTCAAAAGTGAAAATGATTTGAACTCCGCAACCTTCTCGTGGTGATTTTTTTTTGTTTCAAAATAAACATCGCGATATCAAAAGAAGGCTATAATTTCTAAACAAAAAATTATCATATAAAGTTTTATTCGAAAAATGCCAATAGTTTTCAAGTTTACTTCGCAATTGAAAATTTCGCAATTATTGGTGTCACGTTTTTTTTTCATCGGTATTTTTTGCAAATATCTCCAAAAAATAAACGTTTTTATCGAAAGTTTTATAAAAAAGAAACAAAATTGTAGCAGGAAATAAAATATACCAATTTGCTTTTTTATACAGATATTCTAAGTGCAATATTAAGCGTAGATATTTAAAGATCAAAAGCCGTTTCTTTTTCATTTTTTCTGAACATTTAATATCGATGTTGTCAATGCCAACTAGCGGCCCCGAGCACGATGCATTTTTAGGCATTCTAATAAAAACACGAGTTTTGTTTGAGTGCCTGAAATAAGATTTTTAAAAATGAGCACTTATTAAACGTCGTTTGCACGTAATAAGTAAGTGCAGCTGTATTGCAAATAAGATGAACTTCCTAATATTTTTTCTTTTAAATCAATGGGTTTTCATAAGTGCCATTTCCACCAAAATGAAAATTAATCGGATTCCCGCCTTAGAATTAACTTTATTATGGAGAGTTTGATAGTTTGTAAATGAGTTTTGCTGATCTTCTGGACACATATTCTTTTCCAAAAAGTCACGATTAAAAATCAATTTCAAATTTTAAAAAAAATCACCGTTTTTTGCATAATATCTCAAAACAATGACTACAAGATACGTATAAAAATGTAGGGAATAAAAAAATTTAGGTATATTTTTCTGACAAACAATTTGGTTTCTTTGTTTTTTCTGAACACACAAATATTGACGGAGATATGATTTGTTTAAAGAAGCAGCGTGGCAGCGCAATCACAAGCCTCTCTTAAGCCCTTTAACCTCTTCACACCGTTTTGAGAAAAAAAAAGGTCTTTGTACTATATTATTTAAATAAAGGATGTTGTAGCTCTCTTAATTAAATTTACAACAAATGGCGTTTTTTATAAATTTGTGTATAGCTTGAAAATTGAAGGAAGTTGTGGTCCAAGAACTTATCATATATTTTTATAATTAGTAACTGAAAATTTCGGAGTGTGTAATGATTCTGAGCAATGTGAAAGTACGCAGCATATTAGAGACCCCATAATCTATTAATGTGTATATATATTACCATAATTATGGCTCATATATTTTGGAAACGTAAGGCATTGAATACATGACCAACGTTTCTTATATGTATATATAAACACATTTGACGCTGGAATTTTATATAATTTGTAAATTTTTTATTTTAATAAATAAAACAATTGTTTTACTCTAAATTAAATGTTTGTACATCATATGATATTTTACTATTTTAATATTAGGGGTAGATTTTTTAAGGGTATAACAAAAGCTTAAAGAATATGATAATCATGTTTCGAGACGTGTGGGAATAATATTTTAAAATCCTTATTCATTTTATACAAATAAATGTTAACAATTTTTTTATCAAGGGCTAGTTTTCAAGGGTTTGAAGAAGGAGGATTACAAATTTGATAATTATTATAGAGAATATTAAATATTACGTACCTCTATAACTTCACACTCTTTTTTATGTCATACCAAAGTATTTTTTGTGGTTTTTTTTCAATTTAGGTGTCGTATTTGCAAAGTGTTGTAAGATTTTCAAGGGGTTGAAATATGATTTTAATATGAGGATAACTTGTGTTAGAAAACACTTTACAGTTCCACCACTGATACTCTTAGACATGTGTTCTAGCGATTAGAAAGGCGGCTTAATGTCCAATTTTTCCATTAAGGGGTTGTTTTACATCCCTTAGAAAAAAATAGGCGGGAGTTTCAGATTCATTTTCTACTTTTGAATTTTAAGGGTAAGGATGAGCCTAATTCCAAAATTTCATGCAAATCGGATTCACCAGTAATAATAATTCGGAGGTAAGACCAGTTTTTTTTTTTCGCTTCAATGAACTGCACTATGTGGCCCTTTCTCCTCCAAACTTTTAGAAAATGTTAAGACTTAATTTGAACCGAGCTGATTTGTTATATATCTAAAAAGGTTCTTTGTTAGAACGTTATTTTTTGAACGATGGAAGGATTTGTAGAAGGAAACCGGATTTTTCCGGACATTTACCATTCGTGTTCAGCGAAACAATAAATCAGTCAACACTACGTTTCGAGATCTGCAATCTGATCTCTTCTTCAGGTAATAAATAAAGACCCTAATACATTAATAACAAACTTAGGTTAGAAATGAAACAAATGATACCAAAGCGTTTCTGTGGCACGCCTAAGGTCGGGAACGAAACGTCCGAATAAAAAGGTTCAAAGTTTAGTTTTCTTATACGCCGAGGCTATACAAAGTTATATCCAAAATTATTATGCCTGTGGTGCTTTTTTATGGAATGTTAATGAATATATTTTAATACGTAAATAATACTAGTTACTGTGAAATATTAATGGAAGCAATCCGTGTTAAACCAAAACCCAGTTGCTTTTAAATAGTCTGTGCGGGACTATATCAAACCTAGTTTGTACTTTAAAAGTAAGAGACACTGAAAACAGAATACTAAAAGCTGGTAGAAATAACATAATTAAAAAAAACAACTATTATAATTATTACTGGCAAATATTAGGACAGGAACAAAACTTTTTCTACAATAATTGAGTTTTCGATACGGATTCAAAAGGAAAAGTGTTTGCATTAAGATGGTTTTCCGTGAACAGCAGAAGTGGTAATTTCTACTCCTGAATTGTTCCATAGAACTTTTAACAGACTTCTGTTTTGTGAGGATATTCTTGCTAGCATATAAATGTTATTTCAATGTTAATAAAGTATTCTTATTATATTTCACCTGGTGATATTCCACAAACACATATTTTTGCAATTTTTTGTTAAGGTGAATCACAATTGATATATAATATTTTCTAGTTATTATAATTTCTAGGATCACTTATTAAACTTTCATATATACGTTTTTCAAAAGGTAAAAATTTTTCAAGTTTCTGTTTGGATGATTTATGACTAGGGAGCTATAGGAAGTTGGTGTTTCCATTCATTTAATTTCTTGTAGTATTGTATTGTAAAATGAGTAACAACACATAATATGTAAACAAGAGTTAGAAATATATATTATTATCACATCTGTCATATTACTACCCAAGAGTCGGCGATTTAAAAATATTATTATAAATGTTCGTAGGAGGACCTTCGAGAATTTGCCAAAGAAAAAGATAAGCATTGACTTACATCAGCTATCTAACGACAGTCAGATAATGTAGCTTGGAAACGACTACATGACTGGTATTCCATATACATCATAGAAAGAAAGTATATGTTTCTTTTTTAAAATCGTAACACATATTTTTGAAATCATTTTACTGAAGAATATGTGATGATACTTAAAAAATGTGATTTATGTCAGTTTGAAAATTATATTTTTGCAACAACAAATTAATCAGAAATTTTATTGAAATGAAAAAAGTAACATTGTTGAACTGAAGAAGCGTTTTAAAATGTAATATAGTTAATGTGGCGTATTTTTTGGAAATTTATTACATAAGACATAATATTTTTTTTTAGATTTTCTCAGATATTGTTCCAATTAATTTATATCAACAACTTCTTTTATTAAAACAAAGTTGTTAAAAATTTTCATAATTTTTCCCTTATGATCAAAGTGTAAAGGGTGTAATATAACAACAAACATAAATACTAATGCATAAAAAATTTTCATGATGTTAAAAATTTGTCTTGTGTCAGTGTACTTTTAAAAACCTGGCCACTCCTCACACTAAAGTGCTTTAAATTTTCATTTCTTTCAGAAATTGAATCCCCCGAACGTCGCTCTAAACCAAACGGGTATTTTAAAGCGTTCCTGCGCTAATAGCAAGCACTAGGACACAAGACCCCGAAATACTTCATGACCCAGATATGTCGGTGTTTTTTTTCCTAGACTTCAACAGAGCTATTCATACGATGTAGCTAAACATTACCTTTATGGATCCAATCAAGGTAAGATAAAAAAACAATTGGATATTGCATTCTAACTGTTGAATAGTTTTTAAAAGTAGTATCTTAGATTTATTGAATAGATTGAGATATTTTATTAACATTTAAAATTTGTTCTTGGGAGATAAAATTTTTTATAAAATTTGTCTTAGGGTATAATTTTAGGATATTATTTATGATTTATAATTTAAAGATAACGAGGCAAATGTTTGAATGTACAAAACCTAACCAAACACAAACTATTACCTGGGGTATTACATTCATATTTAATTTCAAATTTTGTCGAGGTTATTGTTGGCCAAAATAGAAAATCATAAAATTTTAATCCCCGTTGACTGTAACGAAAGCTTTTATTCTAATAAACTGAAAATCCACCAAGTGCCAAAAAATGGCCAACCCCCTCCGAAATTATTGTTTACTATGCTGCAGAAATATTATAAACTCATACCACATGATTACATGTATGAAAATACACACATTACATAAATATTGATTTTTAAACCGTACTAAAAATTTACCCAAGTGTTTCTTCTAAGGAAAATAAACTTGTACTGTATAAGTGTTACCGGTAAAATTTTCATGATTGCTGTTGCCAATCACCCCCTATTATAATTTTCATTTATATTGATGTACTTATGTAAAGTTTGGTTGCGTTTTTCCATAATGAATATAAATGATGAATAAAAAAATTATCCATGCTGCCTTAAGGTAAAAGTAAAGCAGTAAGTGGTAAAAAATAAGTGCAGGATGATACAGGTATAATTCAAAGCTATACAACAAAACTTGTATGCTATTTGAGGCAGGCATTCTCCACAATAGATAGTGAGGTTTTTATTTACCTTCACATATATTTTAAACTTGATGGAAAAAGAAGAAAACATAACATCAATCATTCAGTTATAAAAATATATCACTATTACTTCGTTTATAGTATAAAATCTAACCTCTTCCCCCGCTACAAAACAAATCATAACAAACGTGAAAATTTTAAAAAAAAAAAATCATAAAATTTACCATAATGACATGAAAATTTGAGGAATCACAACAAAATTGGTTTATGTCATCTCCACTTAAGTGTATTAGATTAGTTATTTGACCGAGGAAAAAGTTAAGATTTAGATCTTGAAATTTTCTGTTTATAGTATAGCAAAATGATTCTGGAGAAACCCTGTTCTATAGAAATAAAATTGTCAGGTGTATGTATTCAGATAAGCACCAAAATGTTTGTTTGGAAATGTACATAAATGTGCCGATCCGTTTTATTACAATGTAAGATAAAACATTGTGCGTTTTAACCCTATATTTCACTTTCGGTTACTAACCTTTTAGTCAATCAGAACCATTCAGTCATGTCAGCTCTAAAACCCTGAAAAATTTGACTCTGCCAATCAAACAATATACCTTTTATTAGTTAAATATTTAACGAAGAAACATTTAATGTTTTTTGAGCCATAAACTATTTTATTGCCAAATCTAGGTTTCTCCATGCTAAGTTAAAGGCTTATAATAAACCATAACAAGAACAAAACAAAATGAGTTAATTAAAAAAACACCCATTTAGTGCTTAGAGCGTTAATGTATAAAACGATGCCAAACACATCAATTTAAAGGGCCCCGAAGCTTTACACTGAGCCCAAATAGAATTTAGCGAGGAATGAGCCCGGAGCTTTTGAGGGCTTATTTATATTTGATATTTGAAAGTTTTTGCGGTATAAGGAAAAAAAAGTAGTGTAAATCATATAATATGGGTTTTTAACCGGTTTATTAAAATGAATATCTAAACCCTTTCATAGAACATAGCAAAAGAAATACTGGGAATACTTGTTATTGAAGTTTATTAACACATGTCGTTTAAGTAAAATTTGTGTCTTTGTTTTATCTGTGTCAGTGGACCCCAGTTTCCAACCACTCACACCTCAATTCAACCCCGTATCGTTCAAAATGCCGCACCTCCTTGTTAAGCCAATATAGCGAGTTGACCGGGTTTTTTGTGAAAATAAAACCTCCCGGCAAAACAACATTCTGCGAGTGTTTATGTCATGGAGTGCCCCCTAACAGCAATGTGGTGCTTATCTAATTGACATAGTAAACCTATTTTCCAATATATATTTTATTGATTCCCACTAATCTATATATATTAGTCTCTGTTTCAAACGGAAGTCATTAAGTGTAGTCTAGAGTAGATTGTTGTGTTAATTCATAGATAACTACTGCTAAACTCGATTTTGGTGCGAAATTTGTTTACAATCCTCACGTAAATTCATTTATTTACTTCTCAAACCAAGAGTAATAAATAAAAAAGAACTAAAAGATATAATTACTCTATATCGTATCTATTATGTACGTAAATATAATCTCTATAATTTATTTTTAAAAATCAATATTTGCTGTATTGTAACGCTTTACATTTCCTTTATTTTTTCTTCATTTAAATACAATTTAATGTAACAAAAAGCCTCTTATGACTAATAGAGTTGAAACTTTACTCATGTTAGCTGCTTTCCGGGATACATCTAATTGTTTGTGAAAAAATTTCTTGGAATCTACTTATGTCACAACAAAAAAATTGTAATAAGTGTGCAAAAACTTATAAATTTCAAAATAGCAGAAAATAGAGATTTTCTCAACTGACTACTTTTAACAGTGTGTATTAATATCTCAAGAGTTGTGTATTTTTATATTTTTTTATTTCTTTTACCTGGACTAAGTCTCTCAACGTGTACACTTCCTCGCTCTGTATGCTTTTTAATTACACGGATAGTACATCTAAGGGCAAATAAAGTGTACTCATTATTTAAAGTATTGTTTTAATAGAAGGGATTATTTGTTCATTAATATAAAACATTTGTTATTTTAAACCTTACTCAGGATATCAACCAATATTTTTCAAAAAGAATTATTCGAGATGGTCAAGTCCTTCTCAAGATTAGCGCTAAGTAACACAATTTGCGATTTAGCTTTAATTTATAACAAAAAATATAATTGAAAGGAACGTTAATTCAAATAATTTAAAGTAAGGCACAATTAAAAGAGTTTAAATGTAGCGTAGTTATATATCCATTTTTGCTTTAAAATAATTTTAATCTCAAAAAGTAATTTGCCCCATAAAAAAATGTGAATTTGTTACTGAAATAAGTTTTGGCCACTCGAAGTTTTGGAATTAAATACTATACGTTGGACTATACAAAGCGTTGTCAGCTCAGTTTATGAAACCCACATTTTATGATTTTTGGGTTTTCCAACAACTATAATTGTATACCCGTTCAATTTGAAGGAGAAACCTTTCCCACGCCAACCACCCTATACACTTTTCATGGCTATGCCTTCCGTGTAAAAGGAATTGGATCGGCTGGGAAAGTGTAGACGAGGAGTTGGTGAGGAAGCTGAACAGAGAAGGGCGGCTCGTAAGGAATCTTGAGAACCCTCCAACTGAAGGAAAACTGTAACAGTTCCAGATGGCGGTTATACGATTATCAGATTTCATGCAAAACAACCCCGGTAGATCAACATGAATTAACTTACCTTAATGTATACAGACGGATTTGTAAGAACGTCTTTCAAGTTAAAGTATAAAACAAATTGTGTTGGTAGTATATATATTAATAAAATAAAATATAATATAATATATATATATATATTATGAGAAACAATTAACTGCTCTTAGCGATTCAAAAACTTCAAAATAAATTTGAAAATTGCTTCGGCCAAAAGAATTTACTATTTAAGCCAAATTCGAAAAAAATACTAATTTGATAAATTTAAAAAATCAAGGAAACTAGTTACGTTTAAA
>NW_025787487.1:0-13785 GCF_021130785.1 Homalodisca vitripennis
TGCGTCTGGAGGAGCAGAAAGAACCTCGTTTAATTCGACACTCGATAGTTCGACAGTCCGTTCATTCGACACCAGCCGTGACCAAACATAACGTGACAGCAGGGACAATTGGGTCCTTGACGGGCCCCCCATTGTTGCCGTGAACCGCCCCACTGCCCTTTGTATAGCGCATCCTCCTCCCCCTCCCCCTCTGACTCACCCCCTATTCTTATTCGAAACTCATTTCGCTCGTGACGCTGCGGGAAAGTTAAGACGCGTTTTGTTCCTTTCGTGATACGTTACTGTTTACGATCGTTAGACATCGTAGTTGGTGTTACTGAACTGCTTTGTAATTTTTTTGTTTTTTAAAATGTCGATAAAAAACGTAAAAGGTGCTTTGTTACGAGGGAAATAAAATTAGATGCTCTAAAAAGGATTGACAAAGGTGAAAGTGTACAGAAAGTGGCGTGATTTGAACTTTGGTCGGTCAACAGTGATGGATGGAGGAAGTCTGAAATAAATTGAGTCTTGGGGGTGTGAAAAAGTGTGTTCAGAATGTTAGACAAGAGGAGGAGTATAAGAGGCTGATATGAACAAGTAAATGACTCTTTTCCATGGTTTAGGATTCAGAGGGAGAAAGGGGACACCGATCCAGGACCGATTTTACGGAAAAGGCCCTTTAAATTTTATCAAAACTTTAAAGAAGAGGGAAAAGCCTGAATTCACAGCAAGCTCTGGATGGCTGGCAGATGGAAAGAGAGTTGGTATTAAACAATTGGGGCATTTGTGGAGAAAAACTGTCCCAAATCTCAAGTTCACTGATTTTTTAAAAAGAAAATTTTTAAGTTTTGTTGAAAATTAGGCCTTTGTGGAGAGCAAATCTATAACTGGATGAAACTGGTTGAATTTTAGAATGCTCCCAACAAAAAGTTTGGGTCCAAACAAAAGAAAGCTGCAGCAGGAAAAAAAAAAGTAAGGACAGATTACGTGTTGGCTTGCGTAACGCAACAGGGGAAATCATAAATTAAAATTGGCTCTGATAGGAAGGCCAGGAAAAACCCAGAGCCCTTTAAAAAAATTTAAAAAGAAAGGTGACCCTTTTGACCTCCCCGTTTTTTTTCAGACCCCCAATCAAAAGCTTGGGTTCAGAGAGCATTTTTTTAAAGAAAGGGGTTTTACAAACAGTTTGGCCCCAAAAATTAAAAAAGCATCAAAGTCCAAAAAACCTTCCAAAAGAAAGCACTCTTTATCCCGACAAACGCAACAACGCACCCGGCTGTAGATTCATTCAAGACGGGGAAATTAAAGCTATGTTCTTGCCCCCCAACGTAACCTCCCTTTGCCAGCCTATGGACCAAGGAGTTTTGGTAACGCTTAAGAAGTTGTATAGGAAGAAACTCCTTTTATGTCTCATTCAAGCCCTAGATGAAGGAGTCGAATTAGTGGATAAGTTAAAAAAAATTGATTATGCTGGATGTTGTTGGCTGGATTTCCCAGGCATGGGATGAACTCAATCCCCTAACGCTCGTGCGTTCTTGGAGGAAGCTCTTGGACCACCAGGGAAATGAGTTCAACGAAGAAATTAAAGATGACGAGCTAGCCACTTTAATGGAAAAAATCCCAGGTTGTGAAGAAGCTTCACCTACAGATGTTTTCGAGTGGATGGAACAAGATGAAGAAAGCGGACCAACTTCAGAGGAAGAAATAGTTGATGCTTTAAAATCAAGAGAGGATAGTGAAGAAGAGTCAGAAGACGACGAAGATACACTCAAAAATCAAAACTGACACACAGCGAAGGTGTAAAATTCTTCGAGGGAGTCGATCCAGTATTTACAGGAACAAGGGACGACTGGAATGGACATTTTGTTTCTTCGACGATTACGTGACGAGGCGGCTCGGCGAAGAAACCAAAGTGAAAAACAATTAAAAATCACAAACTATTTTGCGTTGTAAAAAGTAAAACATGATGTAACCATGTTACAAGTTTATAGTTGTCCATATTAATTTATTTTTGTATATACATTTTGTTTTTTTTATCTACCTATATTATGAATTGAGTTTTTTTATTTTTAAAATTAATTAAATTTTAATCATTAAATTTTTTAAGAGGAAGAATTTACAGCACTGTAAAAAAAATGAAAAGTTGATACATTTTGTTTTCATCAGTTTAATTTTTTGTTTAGTTGTACATTGTTAATTAAATTCAGTCCATCTTAACATAAATCGCCTTTTTAATTTTCCTTGTTTAAAATCTATATACTCCCCTTATTGCATTTTGATAGTTGGGAAACCCGGGTTAGCCCACAAAGTGTCGAACATCGGGGTTCTACTGTAAAACAGTTTTCTAAACGAGCCTGACCTCGCCTCGATGCGGTGCGGTACCTAAGATTAAAGACCGCACTACTCTGCAAGGTCGAGGGGTAATGCCGAAGACCTCTTTGCTCACTTTAGACCTACAGTTAGAGGTACCACAGTTACCCTTATAATTACGACCATTTCAAAGGGGAATAACTGGTGGCACGGACCCGAGGCAACGTCAGGTCACTGACACATGTCAGTGCTACTATATGGATTCATACATTAGGTTCGATTACGCTTTTGGATCAGTTAGTTGGTTATGTACGACCCGTATTCTTTCGAGATTACAGGCTCTAACTTGAAACCCTCCGTGATACCAACCGCATCACAGGGGCTGTATTGTTTAGGGTGTGGGTAATTGTATAACTTGAGGGTTCCTGAATGCTAGACTTCATTACTCAATCATGTCTGACCAGGAGTGGCCCTAAACAGTGTACCGTAACTATTCGATATCGACTGCTTAAAGATAACGGTAACTGTTAGCACTAATAAGTTAGATTTAGAAGAGGGTGAGTCTGATTACGGAGATATTACGCGAGTAAGGCAAACTCCCAGAGTTTTGATGCATTTAGGATCGTAGTTTTAGAGAGATATGAACCTGTAGGTGAAGGATACAAACGAGGACTGTTCTTGAGGAATTTATTGCTAATGTAATATTCAAGAAAGAGGATCGCATTCTGTTGGGCCAACTACTCATTAATGTGAAAGAGAGTGGAATTTGGTTTCCACTCTAAAGTATTTTACGTCAAGATTTTGACAGTTTCGTGTTTGGCGTATCTACAACACCCTATTTGATGAAGGCTTGGAGTATTGCAAGTATTGTAGCGATTACACATACGAGTTTCCGATACAATTATAAAAATTTTAAAACTAAACCGAAATTTTCCTAGCCCTCCTATTGTCAAAATAAGCCAACGTCGCTGATATCGTCTAAAATTGGTATATAAGGAGTAGTGGCGAGGGGCTACGGTTCAGACGGGAACCTGGACTTCATAGGGGTGCTGGAATTCATTTAGCTCTCATCCACTCGGTGACATTCAAAATGGGCGTCCGAAGCTATGTAAACTGATTTACTTATACAAAAACGGAATTATTAAAAAAAGACCACATTAGATTGCTACAAGTTTCTTCCAATGCCGGTATATATTGATGTGAAGGCCACTACGACCAAATTATGGTTAAAGGTTTTCCTCAGAATACGAATTCAGACTTTGACTCTGACGAGAGGATGAAGAGGAGGGAGAGGAGGTAGACGCGGGAAACCGGAACCCTTACTTCGTTTGAATAATTTTGCTGCTTTCCATTGGTCCGAAATAACACGTCGCTGATTGGTCTAAATAATTGGGTGGTAATATAAGGGGGTAGTGTGAAGGCTACGTCCAGACGGGACCAAGGCAAGGCTTTCAGTGATGGACGTGGAACCTGCTATGGTTTCCCAGGCGTAAGGAACGCATAAATTCGTTAACGGGTATTTTCCCTAAGTCGGTTTACTTTTTAGAGGTCGCGATCTGTCAAAGTGTGTAATTTGTGGCGGGTTGTTTAAAGACAGCAGGCGATTCTCTCGGGTGCTATTCCATGGTAAGAAGGGGAAGCGTTTAACTGGTCGCACGATGTTTTTAATTCATTTTTGCTCCGAATTTCAACTGTAAATCACTCAGCTTTGGAGACCTCGCAGAGGTTTGAAATATCAAGGTTGACAGTGGGGAGGGATGTCAGGGTTTCGAACGTCTTTGGTCAAATGCATGCGTATCTCTATGACGTGGAACGTTCTTTAACGCTTAACAAGACAGAGTGGGTTCAGTTCGTTAACAACCTCCCGTCGGTCTACATAACACTACGAGATCTCTTTTCCATCGAGGTGTCAGCAAAGACTGTTGTTCGGTGCTGCTGGCTGGCGAGAAGGAGGAGGAGGACGTGGAGTATAACGACCAATCCCTAGTCCCGTACTTTGCAGACTGGTCCAGGAAGTTGAACTTTTTAAACGCTGGCCCAAATGGAGGCGATAGTGGATTTTCAGGCGTTCAAGGATATTGAGACTCCGGTTTATTGTTAAAGGATTTGTCGTAAGGTCAGCTCATCTGTTTCGCGCACACATAAATGTTCAACACCCCCCGTACCCGTAACCGAATTTAGATTCAAAAGCGGCTAGAACCGCCCGTTGGTTGGTGCGTCACTTTCATCATATTAATTGGAATGACGGAGGGAACCTTTTGACAGAAGATATCGTCCGCGCTTCTCTGTAAACGCCTCCTTCGCTATTGTATATACAAGATCACGGGGTTTTTAGAAAAAGTTCGATTTTTGTCTCGTTTTTTATGATAACGTAGTTGATGGAGGATATTGTAGATAGTATGTAGGAGCAGATTGTTTCCCGATGCGCACTGTTATTTTACCTCTACAATAATATTCGACTGTACTTATGCTTGTTTGCTTTAAAAAAAAGGCTCTAGAGGCGGGGTGAGTGAGGGTGGCAAGCTTCCGTAAGGCCTGTGCGTAAACCGTAAGTCCTGGGGTTTTTCAACTGCTCTTACGGCAGGCCTAAACTCCGTAAGTCCGGGGGCGGTTTGTTGTGTGTGTGGGTGTTTGTGTGTTTGCATACGCTCTATGGCAGGCCATAACCTCCCGTAAGTCCAAGGGTAAACGGAGCCTCGCTCTAGTTTGCTAAAGGAAAAATATAGAAATAAAAATATACTAAAAAAAAACAAAATGTTTCTTTGCGAGTGTTTTACGTTTGCATTGAAAAATGCTTCCTCCGAGTAAAGCGGCTTGTTACACTAGCAAGGATTACAAAAAAAATACAAAAGTTTTTAAAATAAAAAAAATGTTGGGAGGTAGCAAATTTGTTATTTGGAGTGGCAACCACCGTAAAGAGCGATGGTTTGGGCTCTTTACACACACCTGGATAGGCCTTAACTGGGGAAGGAGCCACGTAAAAAATCTCCTATCGCGGCCGGACCCTACCCGCTTGGGTGGAGTTTGGAAAACTTGAGGGTCACGTTTGCAAACAAGGACAACCGCATGTGTGGTGGGGGGTACGCTGCGCTTCGCATATAAGCGACTGCTGCGAATGTATCCGCATTTGCCGCATACATGTACAGGTTGCAGGCCACCTTGTGTTGGCGTTTATCCGTGGGAGTCATGAACTGTGTCTACGACCTTGATACGATTCCTCTGCCCGAGCACGCCTGCCTCCCGGAGAGTCGTACATCCTCCCTTGATAGCTGCTAATGGTGGGCCAATCTTTGTCGTTGCAGCACCCCTCGTTGCTGGTGACGACGACGAGCTGCCTCCACGAAAGTCCCTCGATTTGGTGGTAATGTCATTATTATTACTATTTATAGACTTAATAATAATCTTCCGTTTTTTTCCGTGATTAGGTACAATTTGTTTTTTGAAGGGGCACCGACCGATGACCCCCGGCCCGATCCCCAACCCCGAGGTCCAGGACTCCCCCATGGTCGCCTGACCCTAATAGGACAGTCGATGAGGTACGTGTGCGGCTTTGTGTTTCGGTTTGTGTGTTTGTATGCGTGTTTGTTTGCGCTTCGGGGCTGAGTTGTTTTATTTCTTTCCAGGTGTAATGACTCGGAATGCCACCGTGGAGAACCTGATACCCGGTGTAAGTAACAATGGGATTCCTGGTTGTGTCCGTCTCGTGTTTTTTTGCTATTTATGGCACGGTCTGTTTTTTGCAGTCTCCTGACCCGTGGGCTTTTCGACCGAGGCCGATGGCCCTCTCAATGACACCACGGTTGAGGACCTTCTGCTGGGACCCTGGGGAAGTGTTGGAGGCTGCCATCACGGGTAATACCTCTACCACCGTCCTCCAACACCGCCCGCGGGCCGCAGCCCGCAGGAATTTTCCCTCACCATCAGATGATGCCGCTTCCTCATCCGGCGGCGACTTCCGAGGATAATATCGCCCCGGCCCCAGGCCCCCTCGACGTCCCGGTCCTCTGCTGGGTACAATGTCGACTCGAACCCGAGACCCTCTACCTCAATGGGTCGAAACCGGCCGCTTGTAGAAGGGTAAGTGTCCACCGGTAAGAAGTGGTAGTAGTAGTAAGTGTAGATATAGTATAGTAGTAGTAGTGATTCCTTGCTTTGTTTTTCAAGCCTCCTACAGCTGCATCAGGATTGGATGTGGCACGGCAGAGGTTACGGGAACGTGTGCTGGACCATTTCCTTCAGGTATTGTTTCGCCGGCGGCAAACGCATCCCGTGCGTGCACTGTGGGGCGGTTGTTTTGCGATGTCCACCCCAGAGGGCCGAGCTCAGGGATATAACTCTGGCTCGTCGCCCTTCTCGACGACGAGACGCCCCCGTGACCAAGCCATCGTCGATAGCGTACGCGCTTTGGAGGGAAGTGCGCTCGTCGTTGGAGGGTCTGCTCATCAGCATCGGCGAGAGCATGGAGTCCGGCGGCCTCGAGGGATCCCTACGACATCGACCCTGAGGAACCGGAACCGTCGCCCCCTGCTAGGCACGTTCGCTGCTAGAGTCTGTATGGACAGAATGCCGGGCCGGTAGGGTTGAGCCTCTTGTGGACACACTCTGTGCCCACAAAGTGCCCATAGGCTCTTACGTTTGTCCAATCTGTCGGGTGATCATCCACGGGAGGATGCCATTGTTTTTTTCTTAAAATTTTTAAAATAAACAATTTTTTTTCTAATGTAATTATTTGTTTTTTCAAAGTTCCCGCCAACTCTTTTTTTGGTGTCCGCCATTTTTTTTTTGTCCCAACGACCATTTTTCCCGTTATTTGAGGGAATTTTCCCCGTTGGAGTGACGTCAGGGGCGTGGCTTAGCCGCCATCTTGGATCACGTGACCTGCTCTCGACCAATCAGAAACGCGGGGCTATCCTCCGGGTCATTCCTACCTATTGTCTTAACCACCAGGACAATGGCTGGTGGGCTAATCGACGCTTTACCACTGAGAATCTTGTACACCTTGAGAATTACAACTTGTAACACAGTTTAATACAGTGTCATTTCTCTTTACCACCAGGACAATGGCTTGTTGCCTAATCGACGCTTTTTACACTGAAATGTTGTTCAATGATAAATTGCCCACTTTGTAACGACCAGTTTATAGTGTCATTCTCTTACCACTAGGACAATGGCTTGGGCCCTAATCGATGCGGCTTTTACCACTGAAATCTTGTTCACATTGATAACTGCAACTTGTAACACAGTTTTATAGTGGTCATATTCTCTTACCACCAGGACAATGGCTGTGGGCTAATCGCGACGCATTAACCACTGAAATCGTTTGTTTCACGTTGATAACTGCAACTTGTAACACAGTTAATACGTGTCATTTCCTTTTACCACCAGGACAAATGGCTGTGGGCTAATCGACGCTTTTATTTCCACAGAAAACTTGTTCACATTGATAACATGAAACTTGTACGACAGTTTATACAGTGTTCATTCTCTTACCACCAGGGCATTGGCTGTGGGCTGATTCGACGCTTAACCACCTGAAATCTTGTCCACCTATGTAGACTGTCCACAAACTTAACAACTTCAATATAACTTTATCAATTCTCTTTTTAATAAAAATTTGGGTATCTAATAAATGAATTATAAATTTATAAACTTTGATTTTTTTAGTTTACAAAAGATATAACTCCACATATTTTATTATTGCAGCAAAGTAAAGTGAGCGGTCGAACTGCCCACTGTGATTTTAGAAATTCAGGTAGCTCAGGTAGTAAATAATTTAAACTAGTGTTAGTAAATACCGATTTTAAACGGTAAAAAATATCAAAGTTTATGTGGCGCAGCCTCCTAGCCTAGAACCTCTGAACTAAGTGATATAAACCCCCGGACATCAGTAAACCTCGTCCCGTATGATTTATTTAATTTCTATGTAAGTGATTAAAATAAATAATAATAATATAAATATGCCAAATATATCATTCAATTGTATTCTATAATGCAATATATGTAATGGATTAAACCTCTATTTATAACTCACCAGCTGTGCGAGTTACTTTTACGTCGATGTAACGAATCACACTCTCGCCTATAAATACTTGTTCCTGGAATTTTATGGTCATATAGGTGTGAGTTTACAGGTAAAGTCCGGACGCCACCATTCATTTCGGTGTAATAAGCCAGTGGCGTAGACAGACAATATATATTAATGCAATATTTTAGGGGTTAATGCATTGTTCACATGAACATGAACAAAAAGAATGAAACCTAAAAATATCTTCGGAAGAGAAAAATAAATACGAAAAGATACAAAATTGAAAAATGAACGAAAAATTAGGTGGAAACGAACAATGTCTAAGCAAGCTATAGAAAACCCAAACACTACGAGTAAGTCTGACGTAATTCACCAGTCATAAGTTTTTTTGGAATTATTTTATTTTTCTCATAACAACAATTTTCCTGGTAATTTTTGAATCCCTTTTTGAAAATCTATAGCTATATTACTGTATATAGCTGATCAGAGTAACGTAACAATAAGAACGGTTTCTGGAACTCTAGAAGTAAATTATTCAATAAAGAATAAGAATATTTATTTGGCCATTCGCCATAGTATACAATAGACATCGGTCAGGTTGTTTAATTTACTTAAAAGTTAACTAAAAAAAATAAACGGGTTTGCCAAAGGCACTGGGAAATTGAACAAACTTAACAGTTTAAAAATATTTTTAACAACAACAACAATAAAAACCCAGTTATAAATAGCAAAAATAACAAAGTATATAGCAACAGCCTTGTCACACAACAATAAAGCAAGAGCTTACTTCATCAAACCAACAAGGTGCGTCAAAAAGCAAAACTTAACAATTCTAAAATGAATATAAACATAACAAAAAAGACAAAAATAAATTTCAAAAATAAATAACAGCCATGTGAATTAACAGCAAGTTTCAGAACAATAACGCAATAAAAGAAACAACAATAAACAATCAAAATATAGAGTCAGCATTATCCACAGTCCAGAACTCATTTTAAAGAAGAAAAAGGGTGGTTTGACTAACCATTCCATCATCTTTCTCCTTGAAACACTTTATATCAACTGTATGGGCTTTATGTCCTAATTTATTAAAAAGTGTAATTGACATTTGCCATTGGCATTTGGACTGTGTTTTTACTAAGTCTAGCAAAATCTTTATTTATTTATATAACTATATTTTCAAAAACTTGTAGGAAAATGAAGTCACCTCTTATAACATAAATCACCTAGATTAGATTTCACATTGACAACAAGTAAATAAATAAATAAACAAACAACAGTGGGTATAGACTCTCTAATGAATAACGTCTTCAACCTAGTTCTTTGGTCTGAGTCAGTGAGCAATCGTAACAGCTTTTTCTTTTGGATTGAACCCGAACTCTATGTATTTTCTGAAACCATTACCCCAAAGTTGGAGCCCATACAGTAAAATACTGTTGAAAAAAGGCAAAAATAAAGCACTCCTTATGTATATGCTTAGGAACATTTTTCTTATAGTTAGTCTCAACAAAAAAAAAACACAAAACCACTCTACTAAGCCTTCCACATACATAGTTAATATTGATCTACGCCAATGATAGGCTTAATTATCTAGATAGACTGCCCCAATAGCTTAACACAAACAGAGAAAGTACGGGGGGAACTCATGTTATTCAGTGTAAAGCAAATATTTTGTGTTTTGAGATCATTTAAAACAAGTTGATTGGCATTAAAACCAAGTTTTTTAGTCATACACAACAATTTCATCCATAAAAGTGGCTAAGCTATTATATTAGAGTTTAGAACTAAAAAAAGTGGTATCATCTGCAAACATTAACACTTTAGCTTGAACATTGTGAGGGAGAACCATTCATACAACTAAGAACTGCAAAGGGACCCAGCGACCGAATCCCTGGGTGTACTCCATACTCAACACAACGCGAAGTGAGAGAGAGAACCTCCAACTCCTTACCCTTTGTTCACGTCCGTTAGGTATGACTCAAATAATGCAATTCCCAGTAACCATTATACCATAGTGAGACAATTTAGAGAGCAAAGGTCCCTAGGAACGCAGTCAAAAGCCTCGGTTAGATCAAAAAGAGGTAGCCACGGTGGAGGGCCCCTTGGCTTCAAAACTATTTATATACAGCTTCCCACCAGGACTTCCAACTGCATTCACTGTGTTTCTACCTGCTACGAAAGCCAAACTGACAATTTGAAAGAATATTGTTCACATTTGAAAAAATTACTCACTTGGTTTTCCATGACAATTTCAAGGATTTTTGAAACAAATGGGTAAACAAAGAGATGGGCCTAAATGAACCAGGTTTTGATCCCTGGGACCCTTCTTAAAATAGGCACAGACACCTTGGCCGTTTTAAAAATTAAAAACACTTAGGAAATATACCAGTAAACAAACATTGGTTTATACAAATTGTAATAGGTAGCACAATTGAAAAAATAAATTTTCTTTAAGAGCTCACTAGATACACCATACCCATCTTTAACTTTTTGGGATGCTTTCATTTTTTTCACCACACACAGCACCTCCTCACATGGACACAGGAAGACCACTTGAATTGAGTTGCAGCACCAGAGGCCTTGGCAAGAAGATCACCCGCAGATCTCTGGCTTGGAGTGATGACCTCTCTCACCTCATCAATACAGGTTGACCGAAATGGGCCGAAAATACTTCCGAGAAATAAGCAGGGGCATCTCTGTAGTCGCACCTCTTTGAGCCGCTATGATGGACCAGGCCGCTTTGCATTGTTGGAGGAGGTGTTTTATAAAATCTTCATTAGCTTTAAGCTTTGCCTTTTTTTCAAGCTCACTTTTTGTAGTTGTTCCGCATAAAAACATAAGCTCTTCTGGCCTGCCTCTGACTATGTATCCTTAAAACATGGTGTTATAATGCCATAACAGAGGTTTTTTTAAGTTTCGTTCACTTCATCTTGAGAACCACTTTCGGCCTACATTTTCCCCCCCCCCCCCCCCCCCCCCATCCCCCCCCCCCCCCCCCCCCCCCCCCCCCCCCTTTTAGCAGAAATTTTGATACTTCGTATCTGCTTATGTTTAACAGGAACAACAGATATTTTAAAAAAACCAAGAAATCTGTTCCAGAAAATATATCAAACATTGTGACATTAGGCCGAGAATCGGAAAACAGTAAATTGAGGCCAGTCCTACATCAGACAGAAATGCAATCAAGACTCGACATTAGTAGTGGATAGGCTTCTTACCTACAAATTTTCTCACCGAGTCGTTGCCCTTTTTAAACCACATCATCCAGATAAATAGTAACTTCAATAGTGTTATGGTCAGATAAGCATTCATCAAGCACCTCGGCTTGGATAGAATGGTTCGTTAAGGTTAGACACCACATTACCCCATGCAGGCATCGCCCTTTTCTACATTAACCAGCCCTCTGCAATCAACTGATCTCAATAAATCTCTCAATGCAAAAACTATAGGCCCATGCCCTCACCTCGAGTTCCGCACCGCACAAATTATTGGGCAAAAAGATTGATCAGAAGACAAAAATTCTAAAAACAGCCCCCAAAAAAATTTTTTATACCCCCTGAGGGGGGCGTATATGGAGATCAACACCAGCTTAAGGTCTACAATAATTATGGCAGACATTTCAATGTTCATTTCACTACAGTAGTCACTAGTTGTCAAATTTCAGTAAAATTAATACCATTTCTAACTAGTATGCCCGAGCCACCTCTAATATGCTGCCTTCGACAGAACATACTAGCTTGTGTAAAGTTCTGAATAGTAACCAAATCACGAGTACCCTTCTAAACACCAATGTTCACTGACACATAAAGCTATAAAGCGAGAGTCAGACAAGTTTACATCGAGCATTTCTACTTTTTCATTTAATGATGGAGCATTTAGATACAAAATACTAGATTTAACAGTCATTTTCGGATTTTCCGGAGGCACATCCATTACGTTTATAGGGGACAGAGGGTGACGATTTAATGTTAGGCCTGTCTAACCCCGTTGTACACCTTTAAAAAATCTACAGGACGTTTTCTCTGAGATGTAACAAACTTACTTACAAGAATTCCTTCGTCCCAGAAGTCCGGGCTTAGTAAAACATGTTCAAGATTCTCACTAACACCAATCTTAAAGGACTTGTACCCATCGTATTTGGGTTTTGAGTTCAATACAAATAAAATCATCTACTTTAGATTGGGTTAGGAACACCTCCATATCTTCTTTGGTAGTTAGTGCATCTAATCGGGATACAAAACCCAAGATCTTTTAGAAGCCACTTTTAGCTTAGTTTCACCATTGCATTTGGTCCCTACAATTGGCTTGTAATTATTAGGTTCTTTCCCATAAGATAAAGATTTCACCCCGACGAGTCTTAGGCCTACTTCTTTCTTCCTTGTGGGTCACAAAACCATCCCTTGATGGTTTCATCACTTTTGTCTCCATGTGGGGTAGGGTTTTCGTTTTCTTTGTTAGCCCCGGTATTGTCCGCTACATTGGCTTTTAGTTGCAACGAACTATTCCTTACCACCCTGGAGTACGATAAAGATGATTTAAAAATGATTAATTTCCAGGCCCATCCTGTTGTCTTACTTCTTCACGTTCTTCTTATGATATTCTTGTCCGTTATCAACTTAGGTTAGACTTAGCACAACTAGGGCCTATCTTCATAACTTAACTGACGATCCCTTTGGCCCTGTCATTTCCGATACTGCTAAGCATTCGCTTTATTACCTAAAGAAACCAAGTTATCATATTTGGCTCTAATAGCGGCCAAGTCTTCTTTCACTCTAACATATTGCTGGAAGAGTGCGTCCATTCTCTCACAAAGAGCAACATTACTCAAAAATAAGTTGATCAAGTTGGTCCAAA
The DNA here is from genome assembly GCF_021130785.1 of Homalodisca vitripennis. Taxonomy (NCBI): domain Eukaryota; kingdom Metazoa; phylum Arthropoda; class Insecta; order Hemiptera; family Cicadellidae; genus Homalodisca; species Homalodisca vitripennis. The sequence continues at coordinate 13,169 of NW_025787487.1, forward strand.
ACAATATTTAGAATAATTGGCCAGTTACTGGCTTCGTCTATTTTTCGTTTTACTAAAAAAACAGTTTACTCTCTTACGACAGTGACACAAAACCACTTTATATGGTCGGAAATGTCCGTTAATATTCAGACAAAAGATCATTTTCTACATCCACACAGGACGGATGGTATTGGGATGAGCAAAACCATCACAACACAGAGCAAGGCTCACATCAATACTTAATTTGCATTTACCCACATAACAATGCAATGACACTTCCGGAAGGATTCAGGTGGTTTCTATTGACTGATGCGTTTCATCATGTATTCTGTTGTTTGAAAATCAAATTGTTCTTCTATACCAAGCTAGAGTGGACACCAAAAGGACCCTTTCTGGAATGCATTATTTATTATTAAAAGTGGTGAAAACTGTTTTTATTTTTTTTTGTTTGACTTTTAAGGAAAATTTTTCACCACCAAAGTTTTTTACACTTCTGAAAAGTGGTATGCTTCGTATTCGTTTATGACTTAAGAAAAATTATATTATTTTGTTAAATATAATTTAAGAAAATAACAAAATTGATTCAAAGCTTAACTAAACTTTTTTACATCAAAAGCATGTCACTTTTTTTAAAATAA
>NW_025787488.1:0-12410 GCF_021130785.1 Homalodisca vitripennis
AATTCTTACAATAATGAATTTAAACATCCTTTTGTATTTCACATTATTCTATTATATATTTTTACTGTTTCATTTGGCTAGATACCCATTTACGCTTGACAAAAACTTAACAGCAACGTTAAAACTTATAATATTATTATATTAACTTTCAATATTTTCTTTGCATAACCAGCATACAATACACACAGACGTGGATACAATACAGAAGGTAACATATTTGAAATACACGTTAGAATAATTCTAAGATTGCCACTCATATTATACGGTAGTTGTATGCCCCTCTCTATTGTGTACCAACTGTGTGATTCTCACATACGTGGATACAACATAAAAGGATTCATAATACTGTCCTGTATCATAACTAGAGGATCAATATACACTACAATAAAGTAGTACACGTTATTAAAAGTCTATATCTTTATTGTTATCATTATTTATTCAACAGCTCCTGTATTTGCAGAAATGATAGTCCGCTCGTTTCTGGCACACATAAGGCCACAAAAATAGAACCCAAGAAGAGGTTTATGCTCGCAATCCTATAACAAACAAGTGACAACTGTACAGTCGGCTAATATATTTAATCTGAAAAAATAATGTTTTAAAGTAAGAAGTCAAATGTTTTCCATTAAACTGTCTTATATACATACAACATGCCAAACTATCACTTTTGAAATAAAATAAAATTAAGATTTATATTAATACATTAATACATTAGTGCATAACAATACATATGAACTATGAATGACGAGTACGAGTACGAAATCGTCTTATAAAAGTATAGTGACATGTAGTAGCAGGTATATGTAATAAGTATGTAATATGAAAAACTGACAAATATACCACATCAGCGTTCATGTTCACTAAATTTCGAATCAATAGAGAGGAAATCATTTCTATTCCAAGATGTATTTAAAGGATATTCGTCACTTCTTCGTCATCTAATATTAAGCACAATTTAAAGTACTGTTTCCTCGTTTAAAGTGTATTTAATGAGAAATATAATTTCCCAATTAAGTTTGCGATAGCATGATAATCGATTCGAAAATTCTATTTCTTCGATTCATACAGTTCTCAATATTCATTTTAAATTCATTATGTCACTGTTACCAATTGTAAAATATTTCAGCGTTAGAGATTTTAAATATTTGAAAGATCAAGTTCGATAACATAGTGACATGATTACCCTTCGTGTAACATTTTATTAACATGAATCACATAATAAATGTCCTACCAACAAGTATTAGGCAGTCCGAAGAAAGGCTGTGATCTGAGGGAACAAGTTTATGAGGATGAAAGATTCGCCACAGAATATGAACGGTAGACAGAGTGGCTCCTTTGGCTTTGACACTGGACGGAAAAAACTCCCCTGTCAGAGCCCAGGGTATGGGGCTGTGGCCTGCAAATAGACAATCTACTAGTAAACATGAGCCTTTTTATTATAAAATGATGAGATGGCAAGATTTGCCATAGGCAGTTAATAGTGTAGATCCATTGGCAATAGGTTAGGTTTAGCGTTTGGTTACGTTTCAATAGGTTACGTTACCTTAGTTTATCGTTTGCTAGGTTAGGTTAGTTTCTTTTAGTGTGGATTACATTATGTTAGAATAATGAAACGTTACGTTTCAGAAGGTTAGGTTACCTTAGTTTATCGTTGCTAGGTTAGGTTAGTTTCTTTTAGTGTGGATTACATTATGTTTAGATAATGAAACGTTACGTTTCAGAAGGTTAGGTTACCTTAGTTTATCGTTGCTAGGTTAGGTTAGTTTCTTTTAGTGTGGATTACATTATGTTAGATAATGAAAACGTTACGTTTCAGAAGGTTAGGTTACGTAACGTTTAGATTTGGTTGGGTTATGTTAGGTTAGTTTCTTTTAGTGTGGATTACATTATGTTAGATAATGAAACGTTACGTTTCAGAAGGTTAGGTTACGTAACGTTGTAGATTTTGGGTTGGGTTAGGTTAGGTTAGTTTCTTTTAGTGTGGATTACATTATGTTAGATAATGAAACGTTACGTTTTCAGAAGGTTAGGTTACCTTAGTTGCAATAGATTTGGTTGGGTTAGGTTAGGTTAGTTTCTTTTAGTGTGGATTACATTATGTTAGATAATGAAACGTTACGTTTCAGAAGGTTAGGTTACCTAACGTTTAGATTTGGTTGCTATGTTAGGTTAGTTTCTTTTAGTGTGGAATTACATTATGTTAGATAATGAAACGTTACGTTTCAGAAGGTTAGGTTACGTAACGTTGCAATAGTTTATCGTTGGGCTATGTTAGGTTAGTTTCTTTTAGTGTGGATTACATTATGTTAGATAATGAAACGTTACGTTTCAGAAGGTTAGGTTACGTAACGTTGCAATAGATTTGGTTGCTAGGTTAGGTTAGTTTCTTTTAGTGTGGATTACATTATGTTAGATAATGAAACGTTACGTTTCAGAAGGTTAGGTTACGTAACGTTGCAATAGATTTGGTTGGGTTAGGTTAGGTTAGTTTCTTTTAGTGTGGATTACATTATGTTAGATAATGAAACGTTACGTTTCAGAAGGTTACGGTTACCTTACGTTTAGATTTGTTGGGCTAGGTTAGGTTAGTTTCTTTTAGTGTGGATTACATTATGTTAGATAATGAAACGTTACGTTTCAGAAGGTTAGGTTACGTACGTTGCAATAGATTATGGTTGGTTATGTTAGGTTAGTTTCTTTTAGTGTGGATTACATTATGTTAGATAATGAAACGTTACGTTTCAGAAGGTTAGGTTACGTAACGTTGCAATAGATTTGGTTGGGTTATGTTAGGTTAGTTTTCGTTAGATTAAGGTATGTTACCGTACCTGTTAACGTTAGATTAGATTAGATTAAGTTATATTAGGTTAGGTTTAGTGTAGATAAGGTTATCGTTGGGCTAGGTTAGTTAGGTTACGTAACGTTGCAATAGATTTGGTTGGGTTATGTTAGGTTAGATTTTCGTTACGTTTAAGGTATGTTACCGTACCTTAGTTTAACGTTAGATTAGATTTAGATTAAGTTATATTAGGTTAGGTTTAGTTAGATAAGGTTACGTTGGGCTAGGTTAGTTAGGTTACGTAACGTTGCAATAGATTTGGTTGGGTTATGTTAGGTTAGTTTTCGTTAGATTAAGGTATGTTACCTTACCTTGTTAACGTTAGATTAGATTAGATTAAGTTATATTAGGTTTAGGTTTAATGATAAGGTTACGTTGGGCTAGGTTAGTTAGGTTAGTAACGTTGCAATAGATTTGGTTGGGTTATGTTAGGTTAGTTTTCGTTAGATTAAGGTATGTTACCTTACCTTGTTAACGTTAGATTAGATTAGATTAAGTTATATTAGGTTAGGTTTAGTTAGATAAGGTTACGTTGGGCTAGGTTAGTTAGGTTAGGTTAAGTTAGGGAACATTAGGTTAGAATAAATTACGATAGTTTAGGTTACATTACGTTTGGTTTGGTTATGTTAGTTTAGGCGAGGTTTGGTTTGATAATTTAGTTAAATTACATGATATTACGTTATGTTAGGTTAGATTTAGGTTAGAACTAAACCTAAATTTATTAGGTTAAGTTACATTAGATTTGTTTAGATTACATAAGGTTACATTTTTAGACGTTACGTTTTGTAAGGTTAGGTTACAATAGGTGTGGGTTGAGTTATATTAGGTTATGTTACGTTACCGTTACTTTATGTTATGTTACGTTTATGTTACGTTACTTTAAAATATGGTAGGTTAGGTTAAGGTAGATAAGATTTCGTTGGGCTTTATTAGATTAGGTTAGGTTATATTACGTTAGGTTTGGTTTAGGATAGTTTAGCACATTTAGTCTACGTTTTGTTTGATAATTTAGGTTAGGTTACATTACGTTACTTCGGTTTAAATTAGATTATGTTGAGTTAGGTTGCGTTATGTTAAGTTAGGTTAATGTAGGGTATCTTAAGGTATGTTAGGGTTGGGTGGTTTAGCTTTGTTTTAGAAACATTTTGTTAGTTTATATTATGTTAGGTTACGTTTGGTTAGGCTATGATGTATAAATGGGTTAAGTTAAGAAGTTAGATTAAGTTAGATTATGCTAGGTGTTTTAGATTTTCTTGTTAAGGTAATTCAGGTTATGTTACGATACCTTAAGTTAGTTTAGATTAGTGTAAGTAAGGTTAGGTTAAGTTATGTTAGGTTAGGATAGTTTGGTTTATTCACGTTATCTGTGGTTACGTAATGTTAGGCGTCTTTATGATAGGGTATGTTACGTTACATCACGTTACGTTATGTTTACCTTAGATTAGTTTTTAGGTTGCGTTATGTCATGTTAATTTCGATTAGATTACGTTATGTTAGGTGACGTTACGTTACGTGTGTTTAGGTTACGTAACTTTACAATAGGTTTGGTTGGGTTATGATAGGTTTGTTAGGATAGGTCAAGTAACATAACGTTAGGTTAGCTAATCTAATCTATCTAAATCTAAACATCCTTTATTCCATATAACATATTACAATGCATTGGTTTCCGTCAACTTAGTACAATCATGTGTATATAGACAATTTACATAGGAACAAAATACATAGGAAAGGGACTAAATAAATTACGTATTGCTATTAATGTAGTCATCTACAGAATAGAAACAGTGTTCAATAAGATAAAGCTTTAAGCATTCTTTTAAAACAAAATAAATCCTTTTCAGCTCTAAGAGCATCAGGTGAAGAGCGTTAAAAAAGGGACGTGGCATTGTAAAAGGTGTGATGTTTTTAAAAAAAGTAGTGGAATGGTAAGGAATATTCAGTTTATGTTTTTGTCGAAGACTGTATCCCGACTGAGGAACAAGGGACCGGAAAACACCATGGTTCTGCTGTAAGAAAATCAACGTGTGAAAAACATAAATGCTTGGGAAGGTAAGATAATTTAAGTTCCTTAAAAACAGGCTTGCAAGTCTCCATTCGACGGATGCCAGCTACTATTCTCACTGCCTTCTTCTGCAAGACAAAAAGCGGTTTTGTGCGACAACTTTCCGATCCCCAGATTGTCACCGCATAGGAAAGATAAGGGAAAATTAGAGCGTAGTAGGTTGTTAAGAGGATCGCAGCGTTTGTAAAAGGTGCCAGTCTACGAAGCACAAAGATTCCAGAACAAAGCTTACGTGCTACATAATCGATGTGGGATGAAAAATTCAGGTTTCTGTCTATAGACAATCCCCAAAAAACCTCACATGCTGTTCAGAAAGGATTTCCATATCATCGACCCAAACGCTGAGATTATTAATGCTATTAGATGAGATTGCGAATTCAACAATTGAAGGTTTTAGCAGCATTTACCACTAGACCATTTTCCCTAAACCATTGAACAATCTTATTAGACTCCAGAAAAGTGCTAACCTCCATGGCCTCACGACATTGGTTTTCCATTACGATGGACGTGTCGTCTGCAAACAACACAATTGGGCCTACCGCAATACAACTCCTGAGGTCGTTTACATATATAATAAACAGAAGAGGGCCGAGTATGGAGCCCTGTGGCACCCCCGCCTTAACGCTCAGCACATCCGAAGTAGCATCGCCTCACAGTGCCTGCAGCATCGATGAAGGACACTTTTCTACGGGCCCTGTCGACGATTCCTCAAATAAGATGAAAGCCATTGGTTCGCCACTCCTCGAACTCCAATGCCTTCGAGCTTTTCCAACATGATGTCATGGGGAAACCACATCGAAAGCCTTCCGAAGATCGAAAAGACACCGGAAGCAGACCTACCTCTATCCAAGGCATTTACTATTTTGTTGATGAGCGTAAACATTGCATTGACAGTTGACCGTCCTTTAACAAACCCAAACTGATTTTCAAACAAAATACTGTTGTGATTAATAAAAGACCATAATCTATTTATAAGAATGCCCTTTCAAATATCTTTGAAAACGTTGATGTGATAGATATTGGTCTAAAATTTATCGAGTTCATCCTCTCTTCCTTTTTTAAGCAAGGGCTTCACAACAGAAAGCTTCAACAAATCTGGGAAAACTCCACCTTCGAATGAACAGTTTAATAAGGTGAACGAGTGGTCAACAAAACATTCACTACATGACATAAGCAATTTAGATGATATCCTGTCGCAGCCAGAAGACATCTTTGGCTTCAAAGACCTGATGATATTTGTTATCTCTCTCCTAGTAACTGGTGATAAGAAAAATTAAGATGTACACAATCCAGGCTGCACATAAGAATGAGGAAATACTGGATGAGGTTGATGCACTATTAAGACACATCAATAAAGAATTTGTTAAACATGTTTGAGACCAGTTTTGGATCACTGATATCAAACTCCCTTGTCATCTTTGACTGTGCGGGGGGACATTACATGGAGACTGATTCTTCCCTCTACTTTCATTAACGATCTCCCACATAGTTTTGACTTTATTAGAAGATTTTTGTATAACATCAAGCACCTTAGATGACTTAGCAAGCCTAACACAAGACCTGTATTCTCTCTTCAATGATAAATAATGCTTTCTCTTCAGATCAGAAGAATCCAAATCTTTAGTGAAGCAATACCACTGGAGAACCATATCTCTAAGTTTCAATTGGTGATCACTCAAGGACACTTTGCTGCGTGAGGCACCTTTGCAAACTCTTCTTTTCTTTTCAGGAAAAGCCTGTTCAAAATAAAAGGAGATTTGAAGATTGGAATAGACGCATCTTTATCATTTATAGTTCCAGCCTCGTAAACATTCAGACACGTTTCTTTGCCAATTAGATATTTGAAAATACGGATATTATCATCAGAAAACGATCGCTTGGAGATAATACTTAGGATGACTTGAGTCACTTGAAGTGGGTAGTTCGACACTGATCACCAGTGCATGGTGATCGGACAATGCAGTAATTAAAACGGAACAACTACAAACGTCATCAGGGAGATCGGTGTAAACATGGTCAATCAGGGACTTGGAGTTTTTAAATTCCCTGGTATAAGATTTTACCTTATTTTCAAGGTCATGAGAAGCCATGGTGTAAATCAAGTCATCAACTTTACCATCAGACACAGACAAGTCGACATTGAAGTCGCCCACAACAATGGTTCTGATATCTGGACTTATAATTTTTTCCAGACATTCTGATAAACACCTGTAAAATGTCTCGTGCTCCTGTATTGAGGAGGAAAAAGGCTGTGGCTTATAAGCAGTGGATTATCAAAAATGAGGTGTTACTAAGGTGAAACCTGGCAGCAGCAAGCTCGCACCTGCCTTCCAGACAAAAACATGAGACATATATTACCTCAGATTTGATTGAAGACTTACCATAAATACATACACCTCCCTTATGAAGAGTTTTTCGACAGTAGGCTGTGATGCCATTATATCCGTAGAAAGATGCAACTTCAAATTCAAAGTCTCTTAAATGGTGTTCCGAAAGGCAAATTATGTCCTGGATCTTCAGATTCAATGAACATTTGAAAATGGTCAAACTTACTTGAAAAGACCCTGAACATTATGGTGAACTATCTTTAGTTTGCAAGGTGGAAACTGTGCTCAGCTACAGTGGTAGGGTCATTTGAGACAGATCCTCTAAAAAATGTTCTCCTTGGGGTGATATCAGATGGACATGCAAGGAACCTCCTCGGGCAGAATTGGCTCTTTTGAGGCATTTTCCTCCAAGCCAGGAATTACACTAACAGTGTCATATCCCTTTTTAAGGACCGAAGGCAACAGAAAACACTTCTGAAAACAGAGTTCCTAGCTGATGGCTACCTTTTCTATTCAGATGCCTACCATCTCTGGCAAGATGTTGCTTCTTCACCCAACAATTTGCCTCAACAAACATTACACCAAAATTGTTGCACATGACATCCAGCTGATCATTAAAATCAAACAAAGCTCTATATGTTATATCAGACCTTACTAATATGCTATTAACAAAAACCATAGTATTAGGAAAATGGGTTTTGGTGGTGAACAAAAGGTCGGCCATGTCATGGAGGGCCTCACGCTTTCCATGGCCACCGTTATAGCCAGCCCCTCCATTATACCATCTTTTAAGATTGTTTGTTCCCACATGAAAATATATGACAGAAATTTTTTCACCAGTGTACTTTAACAATTTCTCTTTATATCCTTAATTTTTTCCACCCGGACAAAGTTCCACTATTGCTCCCTTCTTAAAGCTTATTTCACTTGCATATCGAATAATTGAGTCACCTATTAATAACACATTTTCATTAAATCTAGAGTTGTTACTTCCGTTACTCACATTCTTCGACCAACAACTCACTTTTGAAGAGTAGACTGATTTTTTAGTCATTGTAATAGGAGTCATTACCTGTTCTTTCTCAGTCACAGACTGAGTTTTTAGTGTGGCGCATTAATTTAACATGGTCTTTTCTTGAAATGTTTTTATGCTTTGACATTGAACTTTGAGATTTTTGTTTCCATGTTCCAGATACATTTCTTATGTAAGAAACTTGTACATCAAGTGGTTCTTGTGAACCTAAACTACTAAACTTATTACTACATTCAAAGCGAGCTGACTGCTTTGCAAACCGGCATGAGTTTTATTTCGTTCCCTTTAGTTTTAGTTTTTTTTGTTTTAACTAACTTCCAGCAATTTTCTGCTGATATCTTGAGTATTACAGGACTTACAATTTTTTCGGCATTGTCACTAAAGCTATCAGCTCTTTGACAGATCGATTTCCTATTTTACAGGAAGATCAACTACATCAGTTTTATTTACAGAGTCATCAAGCAAACTCGACCCATCATGGAACCATTCCGAGAAATGGTTTTTGTACATGAGAACAACAAAAATAGTTGAAAATGAACTTTGCATTTAGGATTACATTTATCCCACATTCATAACTATTGTTTTGCTGAGTGCAACTAACAGGAAATCAAATTTTCAGGTGGGATTTTCAAGTTGGTAACAGTTGTAAGAGCAGGAAGGTCATTAAATGTTACTAGAGAATCTAGATGATAAGCCTGGTGTTAGATTTGTCAATAAAAACAAGAGACCAGTGAGAACCATTCCCCCCATTAGCCTCACCCAGGATATCACTGACAGCAACAAACACATAATTGCATGCCTGATAAGATGGAGATTTTAAAAGATCCAAAGCAGTGTTACTGTCTTTTTTAATCAGATGTGACACGGAGGGACTGACAAATAAGCACTGACCCATATCACCTACACTACTTTGCATAGATGAGAAATAATCATGGATGATATTATCATCTAACCATTTATCAGTTGTCATTTGTTTGAGATTAGAAATTTCTTTCTTTGCTAAATCAAACTTTAGGTTCAAATTCTCTATACATTTATTTTTATTTTCATTTTCAAACTTAAGAGTCTTAATACTATTAGAGCGTGTCATCTAACTTAAGCTTGTAAGAGTCTTTTTCGGCAGTGATGGATGAGATGTGCAGATCCCGCTGTCTCAAAGAAGCCTGCCAGTGTCTCAATGCGCTGGCTCAGTGAACGCATTTCTGACGCTGCTTGGTCCTGGATTCTGAAAGACGTATCCTTTTCCTCCTGTCTTACGTCCTTCTCTAAATTGAGTTTTGACTCTAGCACTTTCACTTCCGCACTTAGAGCCTGGAGATCGTCCTGTTTATTTTTACACTCCACATTTAAAAGGTCCAACAAACGAAGCAAACTGGTAATATGTAACAAATAATGCTTCAAAATCAACGTCAGGATTGTTGCAGCAAGAATATTCAATTCTCCCGACAGAGAAAGTAGAATTTCTTCCTTAGCTTAGGTTGGGTTAGGTTAGATAATGTTAATTTGCGTTACTTAATATAGGTTAGGTTTGGTTAGGTTATATGAGGTTGGGATAGGTTAGATTAGTTTATTTTAGGTTAGGTCACATAACAACAAGTTTTGTTAGTTTGGTGGTGATTGTTATGTTTGGTTAGATTAGGTTGGGATAGGTTTGGTTACGTTATTTTAACGTTGGGTTAGGTAAATTACATTAATTTATGTTTGGTTACATTAGATTAAGTTGGATGTGGTAAGTTATTGTAAGTTAGGTTGTGTTATGGCAGGTTAGATTTTTGTAGTTTAGGTTTGTTTAAGTTACATTTTTTTTAAATAATATTAGGTTATATTATGTTACATAAAGTTATGTTAGGTAAAGTTAGGTAAAATCAGATTAATTACATTACGTTACGTTAGGTCTTGTTACATTACTTTAGGTCTTGTTTACGTTATGTTATAAGTAACGTTAAATTAGGTTAGGTGACGTTACGGTGTGACGTTACATTAAAGGGTATGATGCGTAATTGGTAGATTATGTTAGGGTAGGCTTACAAGGTTAAGATAGGATTTGGTCTATAGACTATTATAGTATCGTTATCGGTATTATACCAGTCGTTATCGGTCGGCCGATGCTGAAGGTCGTACAGATAAGCCGCTCCGTGCACGTGTAGCCGAGTGTCCCGCCGCCTACCTGTCCGCGCCGGTTTACTGAACTCATTTTTATTAGTTTGATACTTTTTATTTTTCTTATCTTTATTTTTTTAACACCACTGCTTTGCGGCACGTGTTGGATAAAAGTTCAAATAGAATTAAAGTACAATATTTGTTATATTAAATTATTGTGGAATATAATAAATTGGACTGATTTAGTCGGTGCGTTCTGAAAATTGTCACATCATGTTGTGTGCAAAGTGCAAATCCGGGTTTTCAAAACCAGAAGAAATGGCCCAGTGCGTTGAATGTAGGTCCGCATTTCATGCGGCTTGCTGCCGACTCCGGACCGCGAAGAAGTTGCAGAGAATGCGGAATAATGACTCTTCTAGGTGGCGTTGTGATGAGTGTTCTGAAGACTCATCGTCCCTCCAGGGTCGTTCCGATAGTGAGGACTCCAACATACTGAAGGTTTTAAAAAATATACAGGACGACATGGCAAAATCTCGCAAAGAAAACTCCAAGAGCTTCGCGACTCTGGAGGCCACCATGACTTCCGTCAAAGAATCACTGGATGACGTGAGAAACAAGCTGTCAGCGGTGGAAGCCGAGAATGCTGTATTAAAGGCGGACTGTGAAGTCTTGAAGGCCCGAAAATAGGAATCTTTCGAAAAGGTGTTTGATATACAATGTGAGGTACACGAATTGCAAAAGTATTCACGGAATAGAAACATAGAAATAAGAGGTGTTCCGCCGACAGCAGGTGAGAATGTTTATGCCGTTCTAGAGACATTAGCTAAAGTTATTGGTGTTTTCCTATACTAATCAGGACTTTAGTATAGCGCACAGGTTGCCAGGGCGTAGCAATTCCATTGTAGCGCAGTTTATTTCAAGATCTCGGCGAGCAGAATGGCTGGCAGCGGCGAAACAGAAGAGGGTGAACACAAACAGATCTGTCGCGGTCACTTCCGCTTCGGCCCTGTTTTCATAAATGAGCATTTAACTCCCCACAACAAGTCTGTGTTATGGATGGCAAGGTCTCTGGTGAAGGAAGGAAGATTGGCCTACGCCTGGATTAAAGACGAGCAAGATACTTGACAATGCAGGAAGACTCCGAGTTCCAAAGCGGTCAAGGTGTGGTTTGACCCGGGACGTCACGCAAAGGCCGCCTTTCCACACCCGAGACTGCCGGACGAGAGTCAGAGCGAAGAACAGCCAACGATCAGCGAAAACGAAACAACAACAGCAGCATCAGCCCAAGAAAAAAAAAAAAAAAAAAAATAAATACCCAAAAGGACAAGTAAATTAGTAAGGGATACATTGGGACAAACTTAATTAATTCAAAAATGCTATGTTGCATGGTAGGAAGTGAGTGAGAAACTTTGTAGTGTGAACACTTCAAAACTTGTAATAGCTGCTCATGGGTTTATATATTTTTTAATATTCTTGCTTTAGTTACAAAAAATACTTTTTTTTTAAGTTTCGTATGTATTCTAACCGAGTGTGCGGTTTACGTTTGGTTGATTGGATAAGTAATCTTTTATGGGTAATTGGACAGTACACAGTCTACCATTGTAATATGTTGCACACAACTTAAACTAACCTAACTGTATAAAACCTGAATGTTTTATAGTTCTCAACATAAAAATTTTATTATGAGAAAGCTTTTTTATTTATTTAATTTCATGGAGAATATTGTGTTTGTGCTGTAGCTTATAAAGTCACAACCGATAAAACTTCATTATTTATCTATTGTAACGGATGATGATGATTGTAAATAAATTCCCTTATATATGTTGGTATATGGTGTAATGTATGGACTTGTATTTGTGGGTGTATACTTATTATTATATTGATTATTATGAAATTGTTATGTCACAAATCTGATATAATTTTTTTATGTTTGTTCATGTCAGAGGAGATTAATATCCTCTCATCGTAAATATTATCTTATTAAAAATTCCAAATTAAGATTATGTTATTTAAGTCAAATTATCATTATATTACCCCCGAAATAGACAA
>NW_025787489.1:0-13724 GCF_021130785.1 Homalodisca vitripennis
TCAGGACCCTGATAGATAACCACCGCAAGTCTCTACCAGGTACAGTGTGTATGCCCACAGTGTCCTCATAAGAAAGCCTCCAAATCAAAGGAATATTACAAGTGTAGGACGACCGTGTGTGCAGACCATTAACTTTGGACCAGTTGCACTTCTTCCTGTTAGTTATAAAGTTTTCTGAGGAAGCTATTTAGTAATAGATTAATTGATTTTTTAGAAGTTAAGAACTTAACAAATCAAAACATATAAAACAAGGGGTGTAAACAATATTGTAACCATAAAAAAACTGACTTAACAAAATAATATTCATTAGCAACATTATCTCGTGGACAAAACTTATGGAAGTGCACTGCCATTTGGTATTTTGAAAAGTCAAATTGCCTTTTTCCTTTTGGAATACCCATTTTATGAAGTGGATGAGTTTTTTGGGAATTTATCATGAATTAAACCATTATTGTTGATCTTAGTAAATTCTGTTATTCTCGGTGTTGTACATTAATTTGTTTTAATTGAATTTTTTTTTATTTTATTTAATGTAGTGCATCTTTTAAGATCTGGCGAAATCGAACTGGAGGATTGCATTGTTCTTAACATTGAAGTGTACAATGATGTTTTCAATGTGACAATGCATGACAAATTGCAATGTAATCTTTACCAGAAATAAATGAGTATCATTGACCATAAACAACTGTGGAGGACGATGTTGACAGGTGTCAGCAGAGCTGCTGGACGTGGGTGTATGTCCACATGATGGACTCACACCCTGAGGCTCTGGACCAACTTACTGCAGAGGGAGAGGCCCTGGCCACTGATGCGTGAAGTGAAATAATATTGGTTACAGTTTTGAAAAAATAGGTTATAGTTAAAAAAAGTTGCTTCATTTTTTGACTCAGAATTCCAAAAATATCTTCTCCGCTCTGAAGTTTCTAAAACAATACAAGTTTAAAAAAACCATTCACTGCGACACTAGTCCTGTACCACTTTAGGACAGTCAACATAGTAGTAATGTGTGTCCACTGCAATATAAATGAACCATCATTATACCCACCTGAGTGATGCTTCCACACTACACAAATTCAAATTTTTGGTTATGTTTTAACCAAATTATATGTCTTTAGCTACAAATAATACAATATTAACATCTGTAATGCAGCTCTAGTTATATACCGACTTATAGGACAGCTGGTATATAGTAGTAGTGTGTCAGAACACAGTTAATGTGTTAGTAGATTTCATTGCGTTGCTTTATAATTTTTGATGTAGTACGGGGATACAATAAAGTATAAATGAATGACCTTGAAAACCATTATTAATAGGCTTTTATATTTTTTGTGGGAATCATTTAGTTAACTGCGGACTGCAATCTAAATACAGTAAATATGGAGTGCTAAGTAAAAATAATATTAATTTATACTCAGGACAGTAATGGACAGATTGGGAAAATGTATTAGAATAATTACAGTGGTAGCTATGATACAAGTTGAAGCTTGTGTACAGTACTAACAAATACATAGAACAGAAAATTAACATAAACATCTATAAAAATTTAACTATTAATTTGTTCACAAATTTAGAGGAACTACTGGTATGTGTCTTTTACAAAAAAAATATTTTCTCTAAATGAAAGGCTGCAAATTAGGTTTTAATATTTTCAGACTTTTTTGTGAATTGAAAAGCCTTCTCTTATGATTTACCTTCAATATCAAGACTTTTTTTGTCAATGATTATGAATCAATTGCTCTAAGAAGCGTAATTATTTAAATATATTTTAGTGCAAATAGACTAATTTTTACTAATTATTTTGCAGTCCTATGTTTTAGCATACATATAAGAATAACTTCTTGATTTAAACTGATTTCCAAACATATTTTAATGTACAACCTTAATAATGTTTTTTTTTCCACAGGACTGAAGATCTTGATGTGAGCACATTGTCAGACGAGAGACTGGCGACCGCTGGCTCTCGTGAGAGTCTCACTGAGGAGAGATTGGAGCGCAAGGTTTGGTCTCGGGAGGCGTTCACGCATGAGACTGCTGGTATGGGTGGTCCAGATCTCGATATCAAGCCAAGGTACTTTGAATGATTTTAATTATTACTTAAGTTTAGCAGTGAAATCATTATGGAATAATTTAAATTTGATTTAGTAGTTTAAGCAGTTATGTTATCATTAATTAATTGTTTCTGTTTATTTTTTTTAATAATTTATTAACCCATGATAAAATAAAACATAAACTGTGTAAAACAAAAATCAAAGTTTAGAAAGTTTAGAAAAAAGCAGCTGTTTTAGAAATTTTTGTTGCAAGCAGAAGAAATCTATTGATATTAGAAGCTGTCAGAGTTTCGTTCAGAACAGTCCTTGCCAATGATGGCACTAGATCGTTCACATTTAAATCACCAACAATGCAGATCCCATTATTGTTATTTTGAATCTCTTCCAAAAGAAACCAATGTTATAAAAGCAGTTGAGGTAAACAGCAGAGTTTCTGAGATAATGGTTTATGACCTGACCTTTCCACAATCAGAGTAATTATGAATATGGTGAACATCTTCAGAGTTCCAAGATGAAACCAATGTTTGTAAAAGCTAGTCGGTCATGCTGGATATACATGTAAATTGTGTTGTATTCTGGAAAGTTGACATGTTTGCTACCCACTTATAAGCACCTACAGGTATTCTACTTACTTCATGATGTTTTCTTGTTCTCTTAGGACAGGAAACTGAGAAACCCCTTATTGCATTCAGCTCTGAAAGGAACTTTGTTCTTGCACTTCTGGAGTGTTAGTTTTTCAGGATGGATAAGGTTGATGGATCTCTTGTTGAGATCCTATTAGGAGGAATAACAGACTCTATATTTTAGTCTTGTCAGGGAAGGCAAGCTCTGTTTCAGCCCTCTCCAGTCGAAGCAGGTAGGGTAAGGTACTCCCTCAGGTTTAGGTGAGCAACACCCTTTAACACTAAGGGAGATCCACCCACTCCAACAGTCATCCTCTTCACTTCGATTTGCTCTTTTACCCCAATATCTGAACATTTGTGGTTGGTGATGTTCCACTCCTAGACATCCATTGGGTTCCCTAAATATAACTGACATAACGATTTTTGCTAAATTTACCTATACCAAACAGAATTTAAAATAGTGTCAAAAAGATTGATTCATTATTTTTAGTCTATGGATTGTTTGTGGACTTCTATTCACTGTAACATAACATGAGATTAAATTTTCTTCAGTGTTTCAGTTTTTGTTTTAAGATTAATGAACAAAACAAGTAAATTTAAATGTTCTCAACTTATATATTACTACCATACTTTAAGTTATATTTTCAATTCCTTCCAATATTATTTTAGAAAAAAACATCTTATTTTATTACAAGCAGCTTAGCATTGTTTTGTATCACGTCTTTTGTAATTTTGAACTTGATGTTTAGGAGGGAAAGAGGTAGAGAGCGGAGACGATGGCGGGAGGACGGCAGGCGGCGGCAGGACTCAGAGCAGTCGACACCTTCACGTCGCACTTCCTCCACCAGTATTGGCTCTGAGGATCCTACAGTGAGTACAGAGAGAAAACTGAGATTTCTGCATTGTATGCTTGAACAATTTTGGCATATAACAATTGAGTAACAGAATGGAGGAATCCAGTTGTTATGAGTAATTCGAGGAGGATAAGTACTTAGGGGTATTGCTATCTTGAAGAAGAGAAGGATTCTCCAGTCCTAGGGTCCTTTACTTTTTATGACTGAGGAGAGTGAGAGACACTTTTTTCTTTTCCAACACATCTGTGAATGCAAGGATTTTAAAAGAATTAATTCCTGATTATTTTTTCAAAACTCTTAGTTTTGCCTGTTGAGTGTTAATACATCCTCAGGTCAGATCCTATCATTATTTCCTAATTAATTCCTTGGATATGTCTTTTAGCCATAAAAATACTGTTCCTTAAGATACCTTCTTGGCTGTCTTCTTTTTCCCAGGAGTTTTTCCTTAAACAGTGTGGTGTACTGAACTTGCGTCCCAATTCAAACTATATGAAATTATGGTTGGTTAGCTTCTCATTTTCTGTTATTCTTGCATGTCCCACAATATACAGAGTAAAGAAATTATTGTAATATTCTGTCCATTGTCATTGTAATTGAATTTACGAGTTTCATATCATATTGAAAAGATGTTTTTTAAATTCAAGCTACTCTGCCACCTTATGATAATTAAACAATTGTAATCGCACCAATTTCTCAAATTCATGTAGTCTATTTTTATTCTGTGTGTTAAGATGTTCCGAGGCGAAGCCTGGAGGAGGAAATGGGTTTGATCACTGCTAGCAATCTTGATCCCTGTTCCTGCAGCCTCCTTCACTTCTCAACCTGGATGACTGTGACATCCCTTTCATAGAGGATTCAGAACGCCATCATATAGCCTTTGGTAAGCACCCTAACCTATAAAGCACTCTGGCTAATCAATCTCTGTTGTGAGTATAGATTTTAATGAGACTGTAGATTTAAACACAGAGAATATGCAGAAATGAGGTTTAAAAACTTGGTTTTTTGCTTTGTTTAATCTTAATAATACAGAGGATTAAGTTTCAAATTCCAACATAATTAAGAAGTCGAACATATGAATGCGAGGAATTTAAGTGTAATTGGCTGAGCTTTAGCGAAGGAAGGGAGGAAGGAAGGGAAAGGGTTGGTAAATTCATTTCTCTCAGTGTGTTCATATGATTATCTTGAAATCGAATTGTCCTGTAGACTTTAAAATTGGTTGTGTGAGGCTTCATTTCTACACATTAGGGTCGATGATGATGCAAGTCACTCCTGAGGGGTTTGCTGATAAACATTAGCAAATTTTTTTATTTTGGTATTATGGGTAACCATGATGGCAATGAGAAATTTAGTGGAATAAATAAATTTGTATGTACAACTCATTACACGCATTTTTTTTTTTTTTTTTTTTTTTTTCCTTCTGAGGGAAGTGTACACTTTGTCCCCTGCCACTTCGTCCTAAAAGGACCTTTGCGCCCTCCCTTACCTTTTATTTGTGCCCTCAAGAACCGAGGCTTTTGCAAAAACCAATCAGATTTAAGGGGCTCCTGTTCTTTGATGTAATGTCTTGGGGCTGAGGAGGTATGCATCCCAGGTTTCTTTTCCTAGTCTCTACGATGGCAGGACAATCCAACCACATTTGCTCCGCTGACTCCTCCTCCTCTCCACAGAGTCATACAATTCGCTGCTCCGACTAAGGCCTACCTTCAAAAGAGTGCTTTCTCAGAGGGCAGTGTCCTGTCAACATTCCTAATATCAGTCTTATAATCCTCCTTCTTCTGGTCTAGGGAGAGCTGTCACATCCTTTGGCATGAAGGAGAGCTTAAACATTTTGGATATTCTTAAACCCGAGGCTCTGCTCCAATTCTTATATCTTGTCCTCTTTTTCCCAAATCTTTAAACAGAGACTTTAAAGCTGGAGGAAGGATATTCCAAATCCTGGCTCTGGCACCACCAATATGGATTGCGACTCCCTTTATTGGCCGAGGGATGTCCGCTTTTTTCGTTTCCATGAATTCCTTCATAGACCCGGCACCCATCCGAGTGTTACTCTATTACTTGTTGCTAGCTCTGCTAGGGGCCTTCCTGCATTCCCAGACCGCTTTTCGAATCCAATCGGAACAGGTATCAAGTGCCTTCAGTGCAGCACTGACTATCTGAGTGTATAAGGTATGATAATCCTTTAGTCCCCAACTGTGTGAGTCTTCTAGAACATTAATCTATTGCCATGACCTTCCGCCTGAAAAACTGAGGCTCATGTTCTTCACCAGGGGCACAGCCATGTCAACTCCAGGTCCATGTATTCCATATCCTGCCCTTGAGTCTAGGAGTGAACCATCGGTGTAAAACTTCAGGACTCTTTTTTTGGGGTAGGCCTCCCTTTTAATCCATTCCTCCCTACTTCCGATAGAGGACCGTGTTATGGGGGGGTTTTTCCAAAAAAACAAAGGGGGGGGAGTAGTTCTTAACCATAGTATCAGATACTTTGGGTTAGCATTTCAGCCTCAGGGAAATTTTCCAATTATCTTCATATGGGGCTTCTTGGGACGGTAACATTTATTACCTTTGTCCCTAGAAGCTTCATTGCGCGCATCGCAGCTGTTCTCATCACTTCCTGGCCAAAGAGGAGTATAACCCAGAACCGCTTCCATTGCTAGTGTTGGGCAGGAGCTCATTTCTGCTTCCCGTGATGCTTAAGCAAGTCTAAACCTCTGAAGACTCTGTAGCCTTTTTGCAGCCTTCGTTGTTTGTTTTCGACCTTCGGCCACCATACTAAAGCAGCATATGTGACCATTGGTTGTTCACTATGGTTTCGTAAATCCAATAAAATCATTTTGGGTTTAAGTCCCCATTTAAATCCAAAGAGTCTCTTACAGGACCCAAGGGCCATTATTGCTTTGGATATCTTGTTTCTAATATGGGTGTTCCAAAGGTGAGCTTCTCATCCAAGACTTAAACCCAGATACTTCACTTCTTTTGTTTGGTTCACAATTCATTACACGCATAAAAGATTCAAAAACACGGGGACATATTAAACACATGAAACCTAACTATCCCAACACAATTACATTATTTTATAGTAAACTTGTGTGTTGTTAGACGTTTATTACTTTTAAACATTTTTATATATTAAAAACCAATGTAATGAAAAAAAATATGAATGTTTTCTGTTAGCAAGATTATATTGGGAAAGATGGTAGACTTTAAAATTGTTTGTATTAAACTTTAATTGTGCAAGAATAAGTTCTATGGTGCATTTATTTTTCTTGTCCAGTTCTTTTGTGTTTAATTTGTCTGTCTGTCCATTCTGTCTGCAGGACCAGGACACTCTCTTTCCATGAGTGTTGGAGTTTATAGATTTGAAATTTTGTTATGCAAAGCCGCCAACGTGACATGTGGTTGTGGTGCTACCTTGTACAGTTATGAATGAAATGTATAACTGTTATAGTATTAAAGTATAATTCACATTTCCATTGTGCAAAAATTCCCATCAATCCCTCAATAGTCATCGTCATACCAATATAAGCCTAGTGTATTTCACTGAAACAGAAATAATTTAGCCCCCCCCCCCCCCCCCCCCCCCCCCCCCCCCCCCCCCCCCCCCCCCCCAACTGTTGATATTTCAAAAGTCTATCATTGAATGGTAGAATCTTCAACAATCTATATGGTACTTTGAACGCAATTTGTACAGGATAATTGATATAATGCTTGTCTTAAATCCTATTTCAATTAAATCTTTTACAGGATACAGTAAAATTATTATCAGACAATGCAAAATTATTGTAATAAAACATGCTCTAGGAAGGTGACTGGAACCTTTGGAACTGATCATGTGTTTGTGGTCCAGGGGTGACACGAGGGACATCTCAGCGCGGTGTCTTCGAGAATCATCTCAGGCATCGAGCGTTACATCCATTCAGGTGACCAGAGATTCTGCAATGGGCAGTTCAGTCAAGGTCCACCCCCCCCACTCTGATCAGCAGGTTACAGCAGTGGCGGGGTGTCCTCCTGGGGCTCCTCCCCCTCCCACATCTCCTGATCCCACCCTTCCCGATGAGTCCGGCACCGCCAGTCGCTCGAATCTCCATTCCCACCAAGAAGACTCCAGATCCCCAGCAGAGGTGAGAACTTATCAATTAACTAGGGGTTATGTTCAATTCCAATTTTATGGATGTATTTAGTTTTCAAATATTGTACTTTTAAAATTCAAGAATATTGGTTTTCTTGTTTTGGTTTATTTATGTTATTCATTAATTGTAACAAATCTTACAATTAAATTTAATTTTTGTGAAGATCTTTCCATTTTCAAAGAAAGCATCATCAAAATCTTCACAACCTGAAGAGAAAGTGCTCTTGTTAAAATTTAATTTCTTTACTTTGATGAGTATAATGTTCAGATTAAGGTCTTTAGACAAAAACAAGTGTACGGTACTTTATAAACTTTATCTATATGTTTGTAGTTTTATCCATAATTGACCCATATTCATTTATAATTTACAGAATGTGTAATGAAAATTAAATCTAAGGGACTTGTTGTGCACTGATGAAGCCAATACCTACTAGAAATTGACAACAGTTTGTTACAAATACATTACATATACCTAAATATACGAGGTTTCAATCAAAAAGTATCCTACCTTTTGGTGTTGCAAACGTAAAACTGAAGTTTACCTGGGAAAAAAGCTGGCGTTAATTTTCTTCAAAAATAAAGCACCCTGATTCAAACACAACGGACACATCGATTTCCACGCGACGTACGTTTCCACTTCTGGTAAGCAGTCTTGTTGAAAATCACTTTTCGGCATCGCATGAGATCAGCTGTCGTTTTTTTCATAATTGGCTTCTCGACTTTCAAATCTGGTTGCCTTTCAATGGTTTTTTGAGGTGTGGGAAGAGCCAAAAATCGCTTGGGAGCCATATCTGGAGAGATACGGAGGCTGAGGAACTTGCGGCCCTTCCTGTGGCTGAGTTGCTATGTTTCGCCAATAAAGTTTGACCATGAGCTGGGAAAGAATGAGCTGGCGCATTGTCGTGGTGTAAGCACGCCAAATTTTGAGGACGCCCACAAGTCAGGATCTTTTGCGGCGAATCGCAATCTCGGAGACGACGATTGGACACTTAAATAGTACTGCCGTGCATTCACAGTTTGACCCTCAGGGGCAGTATTCATGGTGCACAACTTCCACTGGTGGTTCGAAAAAACAGTAAACATCACTCTTGACATTGCTTCGAACTTGCCTTGCTTTTTTTGGCCAGAGGATCCTGGGGAGAGCTGCCAATTGTGATGACTGAAATTTGGTCTCAGGGTCATATCCATAGACCCAACTTTCGTCTCCAGCTTATTATCGATGTCAAAAAGTTCCGCATCATCCTCACAACATTGCAGCATGTCCTCGGCAACAATCCAATCGCCGTTGCTTCTGCTCGTCTGTCAGCAATCTTTGGGCAAACAAATTTTGCGGCTACCCGGCGGAATCCCAAGTCATCCGTTTAAAAATTGCTTCAGGCTGATCCGGAAAAACTGGGTACAATCTAACTACGAGTACTTACTTTCCTCCTACCAGTCATTCGACGATTTTTCCACAGATCAAAAACTTTTGCTTTCTCGATGATTTCCGGGAGTTCGACTTGTTTGTTGGTCGGCCCGGACACGCGCGGGCACTTTCGTGCCGACGGATTACGACCACTTTTGAAACGGTTTTCCCACTCTTTAATCTGGGCGTAAAACACTCATTGCCTCATTTTAGCAATGCCTAGCTGAATTTTTCCGAATGGTCTCACTTTGTTTTTCTCCGAGTTTCACGCAACAATTTAATCGCAATAACTTTTTGTTCCACTTTTTCCGTCATTCTTCCACAGTTAGGAGGGAAAACCGATACGCGCTCCTTAACTTATCAGTACATACTGACCTGTCTCCAGCGAACCAGTCGGGGGATTCAAGATTAAGACTTTGTACCTTTCTTTATAATAGCTAGGAAACTATGTGTTCGCAGGAAACTAAAAATCTTATTCTCATTATTAGGCAGCAGAAGCCGCGATACCACGGACGAGGGTCGGATACTTTTTGATTGGACCTCGATATTAATGGTTAGGTTATGTGAAGTTGGAGTAGGCTGAAACCAGACAAAATAACAGATGTTAGTTTATAATGTTTCTGAATCAGGCTAAAGATGAATAATACAATAATTGATCATTCATTAAATAACCCTAGAGATTATAATTAGAAAAACATTTCAATTTTAAATTAATTTATTTCATTAATTTACAACTGAAAGCAATACTGATGTATGGAAGGGAACATCATGGTTTTACAAAGGATTCAAGATCTTAAACATAGTACACATATGCAATCGACTTCCGTCAAAATACTTATCAGTAATAATATTACAGTTATTTTCATTAAAAACCACTATAAAGTTTAAAATATTAATAAATTTAAAGGATTTAACAAGAATAATAAATTAATAATAATTAAAACAACAAAAACACTTATAAATACACAAAAATGACCAATAACAAGAGATTAAACAATAAACGAAAGGTATGAAGACCCTATCTAAAAATGATTATATTCACTAGTATCGCAGGGCAAGGTAATTCATTGACACAATAAAGAATGTTTTTCTCCTTTATCCAGCTATTTAATTTACCAGACTTTAAATCTTTTAATACTTACTAAACAAGTTCCTCAGCAGATTTATTATTAAAAGTTTTATTTCCATATAAATGGTTTCACAAAGAAAACTAATCTCCCGGTCTTAAAAAAACAGAATAGTGGTTCAGCTTTTCTTGTCTATTATTAAATTGACCTTTTCTTTTTTATATTTATTTATTCCAATAAACATAGTGAAAAAGTGAAAAGAAAAGAGTTTTTTTCGACCACGTGTAAGAAAAAAGGTGTTTTAAAACGTAGTTAGGTTATACGTGGAATCACAAAGATTTCTGGAATCTAATCTACAAATCCCTATAATTAAAACTAGATATCACATTGTAACTTTGCAAATAAAAGAAAAAAAAAAACTTCCGATGGTCTATAGTCAATAAAAAACTGTTGTGTTGTGGTTACCAGGGTGATGGTGCAATGAGGTGTGACGATCAAGTCTGCGGCGGTTGAGGTCCGCCAGAGCTACGCTGAGTTGCGGGAAGGTGGAGACCATGACAGCAGAATCACGGACACAGTAGGAGAGCAGCCGGACCCCCTCACGAAGAGTGCAAGGTTGTAGCGGCAGTGGACAAATCCGTGCGGCCTGAAGAGAGGACAAAAGCATTACCCCAAGCATTTCTAGCCATCGGGGGTTGCAGTTTTGCGTTCAAAAACCGACAGATATTGAGCGTTATGCTGAAGATACAGACTGCTTCCTAAACAGACAAAAAAGACTACGTGGCGTGTTACAGTGAGTGAGGTTTGTGAACGAGCTGTGAGGAGGAGAAGAAGATATGAAGCTGGAAAGTATACGGCATTAGCCTGGCCATCCTGAGACCAGAAAATCTACCCCAGCCAACAGAAGGTGGCAAGGGGGACAGTGGCTCGGGGTCAGTGGTGGAGGTGACACACGTTCACAGCAGCGCAGGGCGGGCGTTGTGTACCATAGCGGGAAGAGAACTGATATCCAGTGAGCCGAAAGAGAGGAAAGGCTTCCCTAACTGATGCATGAGAGTCCTTGTAAATATTGTGTTCAAAATAACAGGTGGCCTTCCACATTAAGTCATGTTTATATTAGATGTTATTTTATTTCATTTAATTAAAACTATTATGTTAAATTTATGGTGGAACGAGTTTTTATCAATTTGTCATTGAACTTGTCAATTATGGTTGTTAAATCTTCTAAAATATGTAAGTGTTACTCCCTTACTCTAATTATGTATTGTTTAGCAGGTTTTTTCTCTTTTGTTTGGTATGTTCTTTAGTTGGCAAAAGTTTGCAGGTGCCCCAAAGAATTGTACTTTTACAGACCTTTCCTCCTGATACTTCACACTATTTAAATTGTAAAAAATCCTCTATCTGGCTTTTTATATCCCTGTTTGATAAATTGTTGTGATGCAGGGTTATATAATTCAATATAGTAACAATGTATTTGACCCAAGTGCGGTCAAGAACGCAAATTTCTTATGATCTGACTTATTGCAGATTAGAACCCCTTGGAATACTAGGTCCAGGATTGATGTTCAGTGGGTTTCATTTTTGTGATGAAATAATTAACTATTCAGTAATAATTAACACAAGCAGGGCAGTATCCCAGGTGCTTTGGGCCTTGCTAGGGCCCTCTCTCAGGCCCCACTTTGCTCAATGGACAAACCAAATAATACAGACCTACAAAATTTATGATTCACATGATGTATCAGGTTAAGTTTCGATAACATGAACTACAGAGAGAAATAATTAATATTTTACTACTTCCCAAAGTTCACAGAGTATGAAATCATTCAAAATTGTCTTTTGAAAATTTTTTTTACCTTTTTCAAAGGGCTGCTGTTATTACCTTATTTTTCCACTTTGAAACAAGTTCCATATTTATAAAACAGTTTCAAATTTAGCTCCATGTTCAAAGTTGATGAACCAACAGATACAACAGTTAACAGCTAACTAGAATGCTCTTTTAACAGCTATTTTTTTAGTTAGTTTCTTGAAAACTCTGGTGTTTCCATTTCATCAGACAGCACGATGTGAAAAGTTCTGCTCCCGTCGTAGGAAAGTTTTTTTCTTGAACAACGTTAGTCTGTGTGTTTGGGTAAAACTGCAATTTGGTAGTATTACGAGTTATTGTAGGCATTGTATTGCACTGGCCCTTTTTTCATGTTTTGTTAATTGCATACTGTAACGATTAGCAAAAATATTAGAGTGATACAAACAGTCATAATTTTATACTCAACGTAAGCACCCAAAATTAGAAAGAAAAATTTTTTTCAAAAGAAAAGGTTCTTTGTGGCCAGGGGTGGTTTATCGTCAACTTTCCAGAGTTACTGGGAACCGTGAAGGTGGGGGCGAATCTTGATAGCAAGAATCCATGAATTCTCACACAAATAAAATCTTTAAAAACGTTACCTTTAAAAAACTGTTCTGTGGCCAAGGACAGTAGCCAGTTAAGAGGGTTCAAGAGGAGTCGGACCCCCAAAATTTTCAATTGTTTCAGATTAACCTTTTTAGTACACAATTATTATTATTTAAATAATTCAGTATGTACTGACATGTACTGCTGAAATATATTTCTCTCTACATTGATATAGGTCAAGAATTTTTTTAAGGAACGAAATGGAGCCTTATTTTTCTGTTCACTTTGAGAAATTATCAGTTGTCTTGACCTCCTCCCCCAAATTTAAATTATTTTGCTGGATATGTACTTGTCTGTTCGGTAGTTAAAATTATTATTGCTATATACGTGGTATATGTTAGGATTAAGTTGTAATAAATTGTTATAATGCTTGTTAAAGCTATTAATAGATTGAACAAAAGTAAAATAAAACTCTGTCCCTCTCTTGTAAAAAATAAGACAAAATGATCTTAATACCAAAAGCATATAAAAAAATGTAATTGTTTAGGCTTGAACTTGAACCTTTTACACAGATTTTCAGTCTCCATTGGTGTTGCTTGGAAGACAGGATTTGTGGGCTTAAAAACGTTGGTGAACATTCTTTTTTGCAAGTTGTTTACAAAGCTTGTCAACAACTGTTGATGATTGTCTGTTGGGGTTATTTTACCTTCTAAACTGTAGAAAAAATACTCAAATTTGACTTCATTGATTTTTTAGCTTTGTTCTCTCTACTTCTAAAGTGTTGGGTGTTCAGACTTTTTCGCAACAGCCTCTTAAAAGACACATTTCCTTATAAGTTCATTTATACAGAACACAGAATGTTGCTTATTATAAATAGAAAACTAGGAGATGACAGCTTATTGACTTTACATGTTTTCTTCAGCAATCAAGGGAGCTCTTTGTTACAGTCCTTGCATTTGATCAGACAGTTCAACAAGATTGAGGAATAAAAAATGTGGGGCTTCTCTATATCAACTTCACATAGCTTCTGCTTCAAACGCTTGTTGATTCATTTATCAGAGTAATAACTTACCAGTCACTTCTAAAATTTGTTTTACAATCCTTTTTCTTTTCATTTTATCAGGTTTATTTAATTACAGTTGTTTTTAGAATGTATTCTGACACCTATACTGTTTAACTTTTGTATTTCAAAAAGTTGTCGGTGCAAGGCCC
>NW_025787490.1:0-13531 GCF_021130785.1 Homalodisca vitripennis
TTGTCAGAATTGCAGACTTTAGGCTCTAGCGTTTTTGACTTTTGCGTGGACCAGCTTTTGGTAGAGGTCTTATATCCATAGGGCTGACTGACAAAACCTGGGCGTTAGATGGGACATGGTTGGTTGGCATATGATGTTGCTGGGTTGAGGTTCTTGGTGATGCTGAGAACTCTTCCATTTCCCTAATCGGATGGCATCATCTCTTTGGCCTACCTTCTTCAACCTCACATTGGCCCACTTTTTTCTACAATACCACACAGGGTTATTACAATGGACGGTCGGTTAATGATGAAACATAGAAAGTCTTCTTCTGTAAAAAATTTGTTTATTGAATTCCAATATATTCCAAGTTAGGGAACGAAATTCCTGCCTGTATGTGTTGATGGTTGTTGCTGCTTTTGGCAATGACTGTTCTAACTATAGTTGGGATGTCATAAATAGAGACTGTGTTTCCAGGATGACATATCATCCACCCACTACATAGCATCGTTGAATAATTTCTTAAATGGACCAAAAACAGAGACGTCGAGTGGTTGAAGTCTGTTTGTTGTGTTTGGGGAGGAAACGACAGCAGAGTAAGTGCCATTCTCTTTGCATTATGTCAAGAAAGTCTATATGCTAGTTGAGCACTATGGTTGTCGAAGCAACACCTCACCTACACTGGTGATTCTATTGAGTTCCTAACCTTTTTGACAAATTGTTTAATGTAAAAATAAAAAGTCAGGACCTGTAATCCTACCGCTTGGATTAGCAGTGCCACAGCAACCTACTGGTCCATCCACGTTACAAAATGATCCTTGTAAAAACTTTCTAGGAAATACAAACATTGGAGGAACTGGAATTTCACTCTGCATTTACAGCTAGAAACCAATAGTCACTTTAGTCCCTCTCTCGGCTGAAGGTATACCTCCAACTCTTTTCTCGCCTTTCTTGTGCGATAATTTTCCACGGTTTTTGAACTGTTCCAGGCTCCTGTCTCGTTCAATATTCCAAATTGTCATTAGCTGTAAATTTGTTTTGATTCAACACTAACTCCAGATTTGAAAAAAACAAATCGGACTTTATGTTTATGGAAGCTTGTAATACGACTTAAGATGGTGCCCTCAGGAACTCGAATGGAAAATACATTTTACGTTGCGCTGCATAAACTTTGTAAACCAGATCATTACTGGATTGCCTATTTAGCAAACCAATTACTCAGGGTCAGGAACTTTGTTGGCAATAGCAAATTCAAAAGCTAATATTCCTCATTTTCTTTTGGGCTGTTACCATAAAATATTTTCGCTGCCTGAAAAGCATAATCAGGAGAGTTGGTTTTCTTGTTCAGCCGAAACTATCAAGTCTAGGTTTTTTGTACCCCTTATTAAACACATTTATCTAGGTTACTCTCTTGTTTCTTAATAAACCTAAAGTAATGACATTCGGTTAACACCATGTTTTTCAGCTGCTTGTCTTAAGCTACATGGTTCCAGATTTTACATAATCTAACGGGACGCTGACTCGTAGATCTTTATTTCTACACTGACCATGGGGTTGTTTTCCTTTTGTAATTTCTCACCCATTATCTGCAATCTGAACCAAACCCAATAAAACACGAATTATTATAAATTGGGGCATGTTGTGACATGTCACAATGTGCCACCAGACGTCGTCACAAATAGACCACCGTCCGCCATCTTACTATATGCGACCTGCACGCAACTCAACCAATAGTATGGGAAATAATGTATCTATACCGTACGTAGGGAGAATAAACAAGCTACTCTAATAAAAATAAAATGAGTTCCTTATATAATTGTTGGTAGGTGTGAGATACACCAAATCTAAGACAAAACAGCAAAATATTTATATTTTTTTTTTTCTACTTTTTAACTACGAAATTACAAAATTGTTTAAAGACTAGCACAAAACACAACGCATCAACTGTCAAACTACACCAGGCAGACTGCAGGTAAGAAGGAAGGATATGTCTAAGTGACCGGGTGGTGATGCTACCTGTGGATTGTCTGAAAAACTATTTGGTTCCACAACAAGCCCCTGTCACAACTAGCCCCGGTTTACCTTTATACATACTATTGGTTTAATGCTGATAATTGGATGCTAAACATGCTCACTTAAATACATCGAAAGGCATGCTTTTATGCATAGTTTACCATGCGAGAATGTACTGATGTGGTCTAAATTATACACGTACCAGGGATCTTATAGAAGCTGGTACGCTCTGCATGTAATCTTACTCAGGTGCCTTTGTGATGCAAATCTTTAAAGTCTCTCATATCGGGGAATATAGAACACCCTTGCTCTTTATGTCTTATGTGGCGGTTTATGTTGTAGCAAGTATTGATTTTCGTCACAATAACAGTGAATTTGGGTGTTCATAGAAATATGGTATTAACTAAAACCTACATTACAAGTGATTCTCATTGGCTGAGCGTTAGCGAACTATTTGACTGTCAAGCAATTGTAAGGGATGACGGACATTTGATAACAAAACACGAGTATGTTTCAAAAAATAAAACAAACGTATTCGAGGTTAGCTTTTTTCATGTGCTGCAAAACACATAATATAAGTTCTGAAATTCGCTGAATATATTCAGTACCTTTATTAAAACACTCAATTATTATTAAACATTATTCTCTCATTTTCTCTCTATTTGCGTTACGATGAGGCATTACGAAAATGATTCGCATATTTTTATGCATACACCGGATTGTGGAAAAACTACTTAACTTCAAAGGTTGATCTGTAATTTAACCAAATTTTGAAGTTGATTTTTGGACCTATTCCAGTCTAAGAAGAGAGGTGATACGGAACCTTCCTGTATCTCATCCAAGTTTAGTTCAGACCAAAGTGACAATCAGCCTTAAAAATGAGATGGAGGAATTTACTACGGGGAATAGGAAGAGGTGGAACTTGAGACTGAGTAAACAGTGTCCAACACATCTGAACTTTGACAAAACAGGGGAGCAGCTCAAACAATGCTTTTGCTGTTGTTTCCGCACAAACTTTCTACTTCCAAGTCGCGTTGTTCTCTTTGACAACTTAACTCATTATAGTAAAACACGCTACTAATGTGTAAGATCCATCAATTGTTGGGTTTCATTTTTGTGCCGCAACCCCGCTCCATCGTGTCTACGTCGCATTCGGTTACTGAGGGAAACCAATTGATGTGTGTATGTGTTGATGTATGGTTGTTTATAATTAAACTATGATCATATTATACGGGATAGAATAAAGGGAAGTATTTAAATAAAATTGTTTTTAGAGCATTATAAGAACTTTCGTTCACGTGGATTTGTTAATTTCCAACTATATTATAAAGGTTTCATAATAGTTTTAAGTATCGTTACCGAAAAAACAATAAATGGTGAATTTTGTTCTGTTACTAAGTATTAATTTTGAAAAGATGAATCAAACTTCGGGAAGTAACAGACACACACCCTTTGTCATTTGAAACGTTCGTAACCAAAACTTCCTTAAAATTTCTTCCAACTGGAAATTTTAAAGTTTAATTATTAACGATGCGATCACAGTAGAGGATAACAAAATATCAGATAACCGATATTCTTTATTTACATTTTTCCCAAAAAAAAGAAAAAAAACAGTAGACGTTCGTGGGTCTGCCGATAGAAGTTGAAACGGAACTATTAAGTTGATGAGTAATTAACAATACGTTATAGTAGCAAAGTACATCTGTAATTGTAAATGTGACGCGTTTTTAATTTTCCAATTTTAATAATTCACGAAAAAATATTATCAAATAACTAGAAATCTTATTTTACCACGCTAGTAAGATAAATCTTATACCGTAATAATACTCATTTCATGATGAAGAGGTTAAATATTAAAAAACATAATTAAAATGAATAATGCTAAAATTTTAATATACAAATATTTGTACAAATATTAAAAAATGTTAAAATATATATTCGTTGTTTTCATTATTCATTTATCTGTATAAAAATATTATTATGTTTCATACTCACTTCTTGAACTTCCCGAGAACGTGGTCAATTTAACTTTACTTTACGGATAAAGTATTATAATTTGCAATAACAATTAAACCCACAATATTTTTTAAAACTTATAAATTAGTTTAAAATTAACTTGGTTCTTTCGTAAAGGTATTTTTATTGCACACAATAAACTAATTTATTGAGTTAATACAAGGTATCTGTGAGCCAATGCGCAAACTACAGTTCCGGCAGAAACGTTCACTCATCACTTCATACGCTACTACAGGCTAAAACTATATCTTCCAATAAAAAAATGATAAATTACAAAAAGAAAATATTCATCTATTTTCCCACACAAATTTCTCGCTGACAAATTTTGTCTGACCAAAAAATAAAAAAAATCACTCGCTTACTACTTTTTTCTTGTCATTGTATACGCTATGTAAAATGTAAACATTAATCAAAATTAGTTCGAAATTTTTTTATATCTTTAAAAATGTACCTACTAGATTGCCAATATTAAGAGCTTTAATTTGACGCATCTTACAGAATTGGACGACATTGGCTTCACTTTTAAATCGCGAGAGGAGGCCGTAAAGGTCACTGAATTTTCGCAGTCTGTTTTCATTACTTCCGCCGAGACCAGTTTTAACACAGCGAGACTGACTTTTTCATGCAGGTTAGTAGTCCGCGCCAAAGTCTACTGTTAAAAAAAACAGCGAGACTGACTTTTTCATGCAGGTTTAGTATTCATTAGCATGTCGGTGACGCGAACCGAGGATTTTTACCCTCTACACAAAAACGCTCAACGCGCCTAAAGAAAGTTTTCACTTCCAAAATACAGTACTAGGATTGGAACTCTGTCCACTCTTCGTGAGATTTTCAAAAAATATTTCAAGGCATTTTAAGATTAAGTGAGTACTTTAATAAATTTATTGCGATATTCAAAATTCACAACATATATAGTTAGGATTCAATAACTTATATCTGTAAATCTAAGGCGGTAAGAATAAGGATAACTTTTATCTCACCCACCAAAAATGGAGCTTTGCAGACATGCATCACATATCGGAAAATACGAGACACTAACGAGATTTTTTCCTAATTTTATTTTATTCAATGGATATTTCATGGGCGGAATAACAGGTTTTGGTCCTATGATCTCATGTTAATTATACGAGTATCTAAATTGTGTCAGGAGTCTAAAAGTAGCTACGAGTACGGCTAAAAAACAAATGTGTGACAGGAAATTATAAATTGAGATCTGGCAGAAAGTATATATATATATATATATATATATTATATATATTTATATATATACTATTTATTTTTATATATAATGTAGAAAAAGGCCAACATATTAAGATTGATGAACTATATTTACGCATTACGCTTGTCAGGTCAAAACAACATAACGAGAAACACATAAAATAATCAAAAAACATACATGTAAACAGACTAATAAATTAATAGAGCATAATATTCTTGAAATGATAAAACATATGTTCAGACTGTGGGTGTAAAGATTGTGATGAGTGTCCAGATGATTCAAATTTATCGAAAGATTTAATCCATTGGGGAATTTAGATTTTGTGACAAATTGACATGCTTGTTCTAAAATTTCTTTATTTGAATGTATTTTAATTTTGTATTGATCGTATTGGTTTTAATGTATATAAATTTTCAAAAGGATTCTTTGTGTATTTTACTATGAATAACTGAATGGCCTTTGATTCATCATTATGCTTAAATTCATAAACGGTGACCTGTCATTCTTATTCTTAAATTTTATTTGTTGTAGAGCCGATGTAGTCTTAAGGACATTGTTTTACACATAGAATTGGATATACTTCATTTTTTGTATCTCATGTCAAATTTCCAATAATTTTGTATACTTTTTTAGTTGAACTACTTTCAAATATTTGATGACTCTTTGTATTTGATTGAACACCATACCATCTTGATTTATTACATGGATGTGCTCCTTTAAATTTAATGTCCACATCAGAATCAGCTGGTAATTTTGGTTTCGATATAATGTCTTTTAAACTTGGAGGTCTTTTAAAAACAATACGTGGAATACTTTTTTAGAAATGAGTCTGGTCTAGTGGAGAAATTTGAATTAGAATTTTGTAAGCTACTTTAAATAATGTTGTTAATTTTGTAGAGACCAGGATGATATTGTGTTTATTAATTTAGGATCATAATAATATTTCTTTTTGGCATATTTATTTTTAAGGTTGCTTTCATTGAGCTGTAGCTTTTCATTTAATAGGCTTCTCAGGATATCCTCGTTTTAAATAATGCATCATATATGTTACATAACGTTAATTTTTAAGATCTTTCACTCTCACTGCATAATTTGGTTGCTCGTGTAAACCAAGCTTCTGGGAATTGATCTTTTTACATATACAGGGTGACATATGTTGTAGTGTAGATATTTAAAGTGTTTGTAGGTTTTACATTAAATTTTGTGTTTTCAAGTAACCTTTCTTGATGTAAAACGTCAATATCCAGTAATGTAACTGACTCTGTTGAAATTTTCCAAGTAATTTTTAAATTGTTATCGAAGGAGTTCAATGCGCTTTAGGAAATCTAAAAGTTTTTCATTACTCTCTGGTCCATAACCATAAAAATGTCATCTATGTATCTAGACCAGAATACAGGTTTAAATGTTTGAGAATGTAGAAAAACCTTGTTCAAATTTTTGACATAAAAAGATTTGCGTATGATGGGGCCTTTCGGGGTACTCCCATGGCTGTTCCTTTCTTTTGTAAATATCATTTGTTTTGAAATCGAAAAACAATTGGAAGATAATATTAAAATTTATGAGAGCAATGATGAAGTTTGTGATTGGTTTTGAATTTCCAGGTCTTTTATCTAAAAAGTGTTTCACCGCTTCAATACCCTTTTATTGTGGTCAATACACCACAGAGCGCTAACTAAATAAAAGTCGTTTGACAGGTATTTGGTCTACGAATCATTATGTTAGTTTTGGCTTATTTAAACGCATATGTGACAGATACGGAACTAAATACAAAATAATTGAATTCGGAAAAAGTAAGCGCTCTGTGGCGTAATGGTAGCACATTCACCCGGATAGTGAGCGATCCGGGGTTCGACTCCCGGCTGAGCAAGTACTTTTTGTGATTCAATGTTTTATTGAAATTAAATAATGCTATTGCCATTTCTACGGTTTAATGTAAATAAAAGTCGTTTGACAGGTAGTTGGTCTTCCGATCTAATGTTAGTTTGCTTATTTAAACGCTTATGTGAACAGATTCGGCTAACATACAAAATATTTGATTCGTAACAAGTAAGCGCTCTGTGGTGTAATGGTAGCACATTCACCCGAACAGTGAGGAGATCCGGGTTCGACTACCGGCGGAGCATGTACTTTTGTGAGTCAGTGTTTATTGAAATTAAATAAGGCTATTGCCATTTTTATTACAGTTTAAATGTTATTATCGGATATTGGTGATATAATTCCATGGGGATTTGCCGTGGCGTTAGTGAACATTATTGTTGGAAAGTAATGTGTGTGTGTGTGTGTGTGTATATTATATATAGGGGAGAGTTGCCCTGGATTGGACCAGTTTCACTATTTTTGCTTATAACATAAATACATGATTATAATGGCTTTTCCAATTTCGTAGTATCAAACAGCTACTTTGGGTTGTAATTGTAATTGACATCGTCAAAATATTGTATATTAGTACATTGTTTTTTAGGTGCAATTTATTTAAAAAAACAAATGTGTCAATCAGTCCTTTCAAGGAAACTAGTTGCCTAGGAATGGACCTATGGTTGCCTTTCATTTGGACCAGTGTCAAATTTAATGAAATAGACATGTATTATTTTTGTAATTATTGTATTTTTTGTTGTTATAAGTACATTGAAAATAAATTGGGTATATAACAAAAGTTAATCATTTGAAAGTAGAAAACGCTAAAATATTATTTCTAAAAAAACTCTTGAAAGAATTATGAAAATTATTTTTACAATTGATTACAGTAAAAATATCTTCTAATTTGCGCTTACACCAGCACAAAAACTGGTATGGTACACAATTTCGGACTATCCATTGCTTTGTATCATGTCCTCCTCCGTCTCCATTTCACATATTTCACATAAACCAACTGTGATCTGTTAATTGTTTTGTTCTGTGACATAAATTTCACTCGTTTGTTTTACATTTCCCCTTGGTGTCTTTAAATAACGCCTTCTTAGTTTGTTGTTCCTTTTTAGGAAGTTTCTTTTTATTTTTTGAGGCTTCAAGATCAAAAAGGTTTTATTAAGGGCTGCTTGTAAGAACTGTATGCTTTTTTGGGGCCCCTGTATCCCTTGTATCTCTTGCGGGTGGGTAGAAACATTTGGTGCTGCGTAAGGGGAAAATTTCTATAAGAGCCTTTGGTGAAGTTATCTTTAGATGTTATCCGGGCTCTTGGCTGAAGGGAGTAACACTAGTCACATTTTCATCAGCCCTACAGGATGAAGAACTCCTAGACTGTCCAGGTGCAGAATGTGTCGCTTCATGGGTTACCAAAGGCAGCAGCAGGTGCAAAATCTGAATCCTTAAATACATGCCTATTCACAGGCCATATCCCAGAGTGTTGAAATGCACTCACAGCTATTTCCTACTGATAGCAGCCCGACCATATGCCTCTTTCAATAATTGTGGAGATTTTGGGTCTGTTGGATTTTTTCACCCTTATACTGACACGAAGAAAAGTTTCCTGACCTTGGATAAAATATGTCTGCATTGGTCCAAATATCGCTTCATCTAACGGTTGTAGACGGAGTGTAGTGTGCCCTGGTAAGTTGAAGCTAAATGTTACCATGTTCACGGGCAAAATCAACAGATTCAAGATTTTTTACTGTGGGTGGTGTGGCCGTCCACAGTAAAAGAAGTACTTTTTTTATTTTTAATGGACATTTATGTGACTTGTAAAATGTCGTAGCCACTCCAAAAACCAAATTCTGAGTTTATGTAACTCAGTTTCTGAAATAGTTACCCAATCTACCAGAAGGGGGCTCCAACCTTCAAATCGCCATTCCATCCTTTTTGCGCTTGAAAATGATCATCAGAGGCAAGTAGACTCCTGCGGCGTTAACACACACAACCATTGTTTGTGTTTACACCACGTTCACCACTGGTTATTGTGCCAACTTGCAGCTTCCCCTTCAAGCCAACTATCTTCTGCGGGACGCTGCTGAACCGTTGAGAAACCAGATTCATCGACATAAAAAATTGAATCTGGCTCAAACTTCTCGTCATCCATAACCTTTTCAAAAATGTCAAAGAAATGGTTGACATTTTCTCTATTATATCTTTTTGCACGAGCTATTCGATGTATTTTCCGGTTTACGTAAAGAACAGACGGGGGTTTGCGTTCCATAAAGTTATAGAACCATTTTTTGCCAGCCATTTTTTTATCCTTATTAAATGGTATGAGGAAGGGAATGTTTTTCAGCTACATCATACGCAAGTCTGTTGTATGTAAGTTTATCGTCAAACCAAAGAAGGATTCCTCAAATTTTAATAATGTGGTAAGACATAATTGTTTCCATTTCTTCTGAGAAAAAACGGCAACTTTCCCTAAAAGATTTTCTCTCATTTATGAAGTCAATTTTTTTGATCAGCATGTCGTTTTGGGGTTTGTTTAGGGAATACCATAAACTCTGGATGCATTCATTTAAATCCATAGTCCCCTGTTTTTTATAGGGCCGCAATTGCTTGCTGAAGGTTCTCTTCAGGGACCACTGCCCGTACTTTCTTTTCTCCATGTTCAATATCTGTAATAAAATAAAAAACTTTAAAAGTTGTGTATTTAATGCGGAAAGGACGTCAACAAATACATGTAATAAGCAAAATTAATAAGGTATCCTAGGATGGACCGGTCCATTGAAGGTCAACTTCGTGAGGTACAATTCACAAGCAACTTTACCAAATTACTGAAGATTCGCGTAATTTTCCTAAACTGTCATAGACTAAATTCAACTAGCTTTAATATTAATTTAAAGCTTAAATAGATACATTTTCCTATGATACTATCATATTTGGAGTTACTTACGTTTAGAATGTAGTAGGATCCTTCTGAATGAAACGCTGAAATTAAAACCATAAAGGCAAAATATACAGTATAAACAAACACACTCACTGACAGACGCTTATACAGTAATGGCGATAGCTGCGCCGAAGTAGAAAGTTCTGGAACTATGGATGTTTGCCAAAACTAAAACAAACCTCAAATTTCCCCAATATTTTCAAAATTTATCGGTGGTCCATTGAAGGCGCCGGTCCAATCAAGGCTAAGTAATGTGTGTGTGTATATATATATATATATATTTTAATTGATATATATATATATATATACACACAAATTACTATACTGTATATATT
Source organism: Homalodisca vitripennis (assembly GCF_021130785.1). Taxonomy (NCBI): domain Eukaryota; kingdom Metazoa; phylum Arthropoda; class Insecta; order Hemiptera; family Cicadellidae; genus Homalodisca; species Homalodisca vitripennis. Next base: position 10,361 of record NW_025787490.1, read on the forward strand.
TATATTTATATATATATATATATATATTTATAACAGAGGTGGTTATAAATTCTTGTAAACATTTTAAGATTGAATAAATAAATAACCATAATCAACTTAAAAACATGGAAATTGTTTTATTAAATAGCAAATTTAAAACAGTTTGATTACCAATGATGGACAAAAAGATTACTGTTACTCATACTGTTTACAAGGGAAAACTAAACTAATTCCATCGTGCTATCCGAGGTTTGCCACGCAAAGATTGTAGTCTAAATTCAACATCACACAATGTGTTTCTGAGCATTGCTGGAGTTATGCTTCCAATAACCTCTCGAACTCTATTCTTGAGTTCCTCTATATCTTTGAACTTTTGTGGCGATGACTCTGTCCTTGACATAGCCCCACAAAAAAAGTCTAAGGGTGTAATGTCTGGGAAACGTGGAGGCCAAGGAATTGGACCATCCCGTCCAAATCTAAGAACCAGGAAAACGTGTCATTTAGGTAGTCACGTACTATCTTACCCCAGTGTGTAGGGGCACCATCTTGCTGCCAGTAAACATTTGGTTGTCTTTGCTCAATTTGCGGTATTGCAAAAAGTTCAAGCATGTCGTGGTATACCTCTTTAGTGACTGTTGGTTTTGCGAAGAAAAAGGGTCCTATCACTTCATCTATAGTCCATATGACACACCAAACGTTTATTTTAGGGCTGTCTAATTTCTTGTTCTCGAACATTATGCACGCCGATTTTCTGTACCCCAAATCATACTAATTGTGTCTATTCACCTTACCAGAAACATGAAAGGTTGCTTCATCAGAAAGAATTACTTTTTTCAAGAATTTGCTTTCTCACATGTTTATTGTTTGTTCTTTCGAGGTCAAGTAATCTAACAGCGAAAATCCGTATCATCGAGGTTTATCGTTTGGTTTAAGTTCATGTAATATACTGAATTTTGTATGGATGGAGGCTCCAAGGGGATGTTTGTGCCAAAATTTTTTAAGACTGTTGATCGAGGTAAATCTAATTCCAAACTTGCACGCCGAGTAGACTTAACAGGGCTCCTCGTAAACAATTCTCTTACATTGATCTAACTATAGCTTCAGAAAACTGGAGGTCTACCAGCACCCTTTTCTATGTTGGGACCAACTTCCCGTCTGTTCAACAGATGCCTATACCTAGCGTTTTATTAGAATTGTTACTCGGAGGATTGCAGCCATACTCTAAACGAAAACCTTCTTTGAAACAGTCTATTTACAGATCTGCTTTCATGAAACAAAAGTAAACACACCTTGCTTTTTTCTTGCACATCCATTGTTGGACCAGAACTGGACTATGTCACAACATAAGTCATTAAGAAGAATTCATACCTTACACCCACAGTTTAAGTGACATTTTTACTTTTTTTTTTATAACTACTTTTTATAATTATTGTAATGTGTACCAATTATTAATTTTCAGTCTGTTTTTAAAACTGTTTTAAAGTTTACAATTTAATAAAAACACAATTCAATTGTTTTTAAGTTGATTGGTTATTTATTTATTCAATACTTAAAAATGTGTACAAGAATTTATTAACCAACCCTGTACTTTCCAAACGTACTCCGCGTGTTAACAGGGTTTTTTAATATTTTATGTAAATGACTTGTCTCTGGTCAGTCTCACTTGTAAATAAAATTCAGTACAGTAATCTATATTGTAATCGTTACAATTTAGGCTAAATTATATCTTTTCCAAGAAGATAAAATTATAGATTTATATTTTATATCCGCATGATTGCAGTATATAAATTCTTAAAATCCAATTATTCTTCCGGTTGGTGAAGTTATACAATGATTTGAAACATAAATGCAAAATAAGTTATTCATGATTCAGCAAGCGATACTTGAAGCATTTTATGTTTTAGTTTCTAGTGCTTTCTTTATGTAATGATTCAAACAGGTACGAATAAACTGGAGGGAGATTTTTCCTAAAACGAAACAAAAAAATCTTCTTCATTTTGGACCGGGGTACAACCGGGTATGTAAATGGACCTGTGGACAATTTTGAATGGATGTGTCACTACATATGCAAATTATCGCGTTAGATTACTGTTTTTGGCCCTAAAAATCATTCCATGGGACTTTTTTGAGCATTAGTGAACCATTATTACACTTGTATATCCACAGAAAAAACACCGAATTATTACCTTTGTAAAGATACAGAGTAAAATCATGATATTTAATCATGTGACATAGTAATACGTTGCTGCTATAGACTAGATTATCTTGACGCACAGCCTAAGCCTAGGGTTACGTAACACGTGGTGTGGCTTACTAGTATCATGTTTCTAAAGGAAAGCAAAGTTCTACTTTCAAACCGAGACGTTTTCTTCTGTATTTTTGAAGAAAGTATAGGATGGGCAGTTTCGCAAACGAGTTAAGTAAATAAACCTTACATTTATTATTGTCGGTACGAGTGAAAGTCACCCCTCTAAATTCAACAGCGCTGTATTCCTGTGATTTGATTCCAAGTGGAGGTACTCGTTCCCATTTACCTTACCACCCCCTCCTGTACGCTGTAAACTGTGGAGTCTTTGACTGGCACAAAGTAAGAAGGGGCCATCACAGACTGGGAGGAGGGATGATGCAAATTTGATTCCAGAAGCCACAGACGACTTTGATCTTCAGTCTAGGGAAAAAGTTTGTTTTTGAGGTAACAAAACTTTGTCTCTTTTAAAAGTGTTTTACTTCACAAATTGTATCTTTTGTAAAACTGAGTGGTTTTCAATATAATAATCACGAATAGGCTTTTGTACCTCGTTTACATATTCGTTTTCAGTCAGCAGTGTGATGTGATGTGTTAGGCCAAATCACGAAGTTGATATTTCTTACCAGACGGAATGAGAACTGAAAAGTATAATATGGCAATATCTGAATGTATAGTGTTCCTCTGAGCAAAATGAGACGATGTGGAACATCCGCAATGAAACCTTGCAATAAAAAATCAAAAAACAAACTTCATTAATTTCAACGTGCGGAAGCCAAGATAATCGAAAAATTTACCAGAGGTCATAGTGAACGATTCTCTTATAGAGGAAGTCGAATTCTTACTAACATTCCTAGGAATTTGCACCTCGATAGATGGCTGACCTGGTTGTGATCAAATCGATGTGAATTTTCCAATGTTGTCAATGGTATCTTTGCTCTGCGGAA
>NW_025787491.1:0-12430 GCF_021130785.1 Homalodisca vitripennis
AAAACAAATATTTAACGGGAATAATCAACACATTTTTTTTAATGTATAATCAAAAGGTCAAATTTATTTCTTTTTTTCTTCCATTGTTCAAAATAAGGGTAAACCTACCACAGTTAAATTGTTTGATGTCTACCTTAATATATTGCAAATCAAAAGTTGTTTTTATGTATATTAGCAAATGAATTTGTGCCTGATTTTGTATTAAAATTAATTATAAATATAATAAATAAACAATCAGACATAAGTGGACACTATTTAGTAGACTGCCATTCAAATCAATATTAGTAAGTAAAACCTGTGTTTTAAACTACCCTCTGTATTTTTTACGTAGGATTAAGTTCTATGCATAAACATTTGGCCCAAACTTTAGCAATATTAACAATATTAATGTAAAAGTTTAGCTATCCAAAAATTTTTGTGCAAGTTTATAAATTTTTCATACAAAATATTACGCAAATAAGTTGCGTCCTTATTGATGAAAAATTAAAAGAGCTAAATATACATTTTCAGGCATATATGAATGATAAGTCCAAGAATCTGCTGGTGACTTGCCCTCATTCTGCTGACGACCTACCGACCATTGAATCACTTGACCTGGCCCTACTATATTACTCCACTTCATAACTACCACCTAGTCTGCCTTGTTCATTCACGGTTAACCAAAGTGCCAGTAGATATATATATAAATAAACTATTATAAATATATATTGTAAATATATATATACTCTCTATATAAAATCCATATATAGTATATAAAACTCAAAATACTAAATCTACGTTTTCATTTTCATTAACGTTTAATTTCCTGATATTTTTCATTAAGTAACACATATTTGGTGTTATTTCTTTAACCGATTTGACCGAAGTCCACCAGTAAATATGAAAGCGGGATAAAATATATTCACTTATGTATATTAATGTTGATTAAGTGTATAAAGTTTTGATAATTTAATGTTTTAAAATTAAGTTTTAGTACTTAATTTTTAAGTAGTTAACTGCTAATGCTTATTGACACATTGAGTTATTCCACAATGTGGACCTTTTTATTGTGCCAAACCTAGCAAGTAATAAAAGTGTTTATGTCCACGTTGTAAGTCTAAATATGCGAATTTAATAATAAAAGAAATAATGTTTTATTTTATTTTATAATGCATAGAGGCTAAAAATAAAACTGCTTAAAATACAGATTAACAAATAATAAGAGAAGCAATAACTCTACTTTAAATGAGAACAAAAGTTTAATTAAGAAGCATAATATCTGAATCTCAATTGCCTAATATAAACTGCAAGTCAGTTACTCTTAAGTTTGGAAACATAATATAACAAACAATAATAGTAAATTTCTACTTATAACTACCAAAAATTGTTCAATGATCTTACAGTTGTAGTATACGAAAAATATTGTACTGGGCACGTATTTCATTCCTGGCAAAAACGTTTTTAAAAAAATATTCCTGATATTTAGGTTGGGAGAAGTTTAAGTTTTTAATTGAAATCATGAATGAATAAATTATTAATGTAAAGTTGTTAGAGTTATTTTATCATGAACCGATAGCAAAGCATCTACTGTGAACGAACGGTAAAATCAGACTGTCCGTAAAACGTTTTATTCTGAGACAACCTTTTTATGAGACGACCGGGACTGGATTAGTAGCGGACAAGTAGAGGTTTCATGAGATCCACTCATGAACGAGGGGCGACCGTTTGAATAGCAAAATGTAATGGGGGGGGGGGGGGGAGGGAATGTCACGTCGCTGTCTCCCTTATGGTAAGAGATTAGTGTGCTACCTTAATTTGAATGTTGAGAGACTAATATATCGTCCTGGCAGGAAAAATAATAGCAATGCAAGTTGTGGGATATAATTAAAATCCGTTCATCTCGTTAATATGTTAATTATATTTTAATACTAATAGTATAACAATATTTTTTTGCAATACAACAAATGTAACATTATTTATGACAAGACCGCCAACAATAGTTCATTAGTATAATATGGCTTCCGTCCAGACTTATTCTCTGGTGTTTCAAATATTTTTAGTCCTCGCATTTTGCTAAGAAGTCAACCATTTGAATAAGTTTAAAGCAATGAATACCATTTTGTAAACATTTGTTAATTAAAGTTACAATACAATATTTGACGATTTGACTATGGCTTATAGAAATAATCAGTAGATAATAAATTATCCTTAAATTTACAAGGTAGAAGTACGTAAACAGCCACATGTCGTAACAGGCTTTGCTGAGATTTTCATGCCAAATCTAAAAACCTATATTTTTTTCATTTTCATTCTTCTATATGACTTTGTGGACAGATAGGCAGACAGATAATTAATATAAAAAAGAGATTGATACGAAAATTACGCCATTCAAAAACCTCATTATTATTGACAAAAGAGATTTCAATCAAGTCTCATATTTGCAATCTCCTTTCCCGGGATAATTAGAATCACCTTTTATATATATATATATAAAATAAATTTATTGTTTGGTGGTGTTTGTCCTCTATAAAATCAGAAATTATTATTTGAACGATCATTATGAAAATGTGTATGTATAAATTTTATTTTTCCACGTAAAAAGGTTATAATGCTATTCCCCCATATGGTGTAACTTCACCAGCAGGAGGCGCTGCAAAATATATAAGTTATCCAAAGCGCCAGCACATTGTAAACAAAAATTACGAGATAGTTGAGTAAAATAACTACAAACAATGTGAACAGCGCTAAGGTTTCTGGATGATTTGTCTTTCAATTGGAATTTCTGTTTTGCCTTATAGCTAGAATGTTAGACCAATTTATTATTAAGTACATGTACGTGTACAAATGGCTATAAACATACTCTTTTTGGGCAGATCTTCTTGATAGTGTCAAACAAGGTAAACTCTACATCGGCGTTGACAGTATAATTCACTTGAACCAGAAGTGCTTCACACACGAGCAAAGCTTAGCTTTAGAAAAGCGTGCGAAGGCCGCGGGGAACAGCTAGTAATTTATAAAAAAATCTACTTACTTTGGTTTATTTCATCAGCATATGTTGTCATGCATCATACCCATAGGACCTAATGCAAAAAACCATTCGCTTAACGGTCCACCACAGGTTCTATGGAGTGATATGTACCATGATCTGACTCAGTGTGTTCCCTCATATATAAATGAGATGCTTCATGTCACAACTTCATGTCTATATGTCAAGTTCGTTTTTACGAGATTTCATGCAGCTAATATACAAACAGATCACAGACAACATGGACAGAGAAACAGACAGACATTTGTAAATTTTTTTCCAGCCCTACATCGAATGATATAGGCTTTGAATAAAGCATGAGCCCATTATGGAATGACAAAGTAACGCAAACAATGTGAAACTACCTCGCTTTTTTGCATTATGTTCTTTTTTCTAACATAAAGTGTCTAAAAAGTGTTACAGCCCTTAATTTTAGTTTTCATCCCTTCAAAGTATAATAACGTTTGTAATGATATGTATTATAGTTGTCAGTTTTCAAACAGCTTTTTGTAAGAAAATAGTACTCTGTTACTGTTAAAATACGAATTGTTTCTAAAAAAAGGTAGGAAGTGGCCAGAAGTGAACTATTCTAGTACACCCATATCTATATGCATTACCGTTATAGATATAGTATCACCATTAAAATGTATTTTCTAACTGCTCAAATCGCTCGGTGATCGGTACTTACTCACCAAATTTCCTAGATTGGAATTTTACTTATGCCATTCTCTGAGGCCACACAAACTGCGAACCAAGGAACTGTGGCAGTGTGAGCTAATTCCGTCTATCTTTACCAAGTTCCTCCTACTTTTATATTTATTAGTATCTCATTTATATTTTAAGTCGCTGAGAATTAAATCAAAATAACTAAATGCATAACCACCATGTGTAAATTAGTATTATACTATAAGGTTAATTATGTTAACTTCTCTCACCATCACCGACAACGATTTAAAGAAAATATATATACTAAATGTAATAAAATTTTAAAAAGGTTTTTACATTGAGTATTTTTAATAATAGATTGTTATATTTAAAAACAAATGGAAGCAAAGAATAATGTAGGTGGATTATACCGCTCGTACAGAGTAAGCAACTTGAAGTAGTTTTGTACGTCTGCAACTGCTGATTTAGTCAACAAGTGTAATAAAGGGCCAAAAAACACTGCCCCGGCAGGCCCCTTCCCTTAAACATGTGCCAACGTTTGGTTTTAACTCTGGAAAGTGTGCGTCGGTTATTTTTAACAGAAAATGATAATTAACCTTTTTAATGTACATCCTTTAAACATTTTGGCATTCATACTGAACCCTGTAATGATCGTTTCATAAGATTGGAAATTTATGAAATAAGATCCCACTTATGATAAGAAAAATTTCTCCTTTTTGTGTTCTACATGGTAAGTCCCCACCGCCACCCCCACTTCCCCCCCAGCCCCACTCCCCCACCCCCCCCCCCCCTCCCCCCCCCCCCCCCCCCGCCCCCCCCCAGTTGAAATGTAAAAATTATTTATACTTAAATTTAGATCACTTTTAAAAATAAATTCTGTTATTGAGAGATTCCAGAAAGTGTTAATCCATATCGTAATTTAAATAATAATCCTACACGTGTGTTTATTTTATTAGATGTTAGTTTTTTATTTCACCTTTTAAATGCCATATGTATTTTTAAAACATAATTTAATTTTATTATTTAACATATTGCTTTGTTAAATAAACAACATTCACATTATTAACAGACTAAGGTCATGTCCAATTGAAAGACGATTATTAACGGAATTTTATTGGGATGTAGATTTTCATAAATTTAAGTGTGACAATCAAAAAGTATGCTAACAATTCGTTTCGTTTGGATAAATAAGAATCATTGTAAGAACGTAAAAATGTTTTAAAATAATTCCATGTTTGAAGCTTCAAGATAACAAGATCAAGGATCTCTAGTCCATGGACTTCCACATTTAGATATGTTAAAAGTAATTTCCAGTATGAGTATTAACAATGATGATTTTAATCCCTGAGTAACCATACCATCTAAGCTTCTTTTAAATAATGTAGAATGGCGAAACAATTTATTCAAAGGAAAATCTGGTGTCCTTAAAAGCTCCAAAAACCTCTTTGTTGTATCCACCTAAATCCTGAAATTCCAAATAAAATAAACAAAGACTCACAATTTTCCGCTAATTACCTCTGATCTGGTAACCTTTCCGCTTGATCTAAAAAACTGGCAATAGTAGGTATATAAGGAAGTTTTTTCTCACTTTTTATTTTCCCTGTTAACTATTATTCAACATTTAATTGTTAGTTTTTACATTAGGAAACACAATGGTAATTATTTTTTTTAATAGTATTAAACAGATAATAATCAAGTTAGTGAAGATAAATTTAAAAACCAGATTCTTCCTTGTTTATATAAATTAAAAAGAGTTACATTCAAGGATTGGTAAAACGTTTTTTTGTACTCTTATATAATATATATATATATATATATATATATATATATATATATATCATATAAAATCCGCGTATTAATGAACACCAAACAATATACTACATTTTACGTTGCATATATATACTATATATATATAGTATTAATATAGTTTGGGTAGTAGGTTCTGTGTTTCATTATACGCGGGTTTTTTACGCATAGCTTAAATTTAACAATGCATTTATCCATTAAGTAATGTTTCGATTACATGTCCCTCTGTAGTTTTTGTATACATATGATGTAAAACAGTACATGGGCTATGGACGTCAGTATTAATTAAGCGACCGGAAAATGCTTCCGAAGCCCGCGGGGTGGTAAATGCTATTTTTGACTAAATGTTTCTGATTTAAATTAAACTTAAAATCGAAAAAAAACCTATTTTGGATTATTAAATTCGTTTCATACACAAAAATTACATACATTATTGGTTATTTTAAAAGCCTATCATGACAAAGTATGTAACGATGCTAACTGCTATTTGTGAAATATTTTATTATACCGGGATGATAGACATGGGTAACGATTGTTTTATTTTGATTTAGATTATTTTATCAGATCATTTAACATTAAAAACGTACATATTTTAAAATTCTAAAATGCAGCTAAAACATAGTTTTATCGCTAGTGCCTACAGAATCTACAAGACTGTTATGAAGAATAAGTTGTTTACTTTATGATTGCGCCATAACAATCAAGTACATTCTCTCTAGATACTTTCAGGGATGTAGCAAACTTCACGCGCCTTGTTTTAAAACACGTTTACATTTCCATGTGGCTTGCAGACAAGTTTTGTTTATCTTAACTGTGTGTTAAAGTAATTAAACGAGTAAGCGAAAAATACGAGGTGGCTCTATTCTAGACATCTCACCAAAATAAATAATTTCTATCCGTATTACTAGCTTTTTTTGAATGTCTTTTGAATTCTACTCGCGATTATTAACAATAACTAAACTAACAAACAAATTTGCTCTAACTTTGTCTTTTTAAGGCCACCAATTAATTTTTATTTTACTTGGCTTACTTTGGATACTTGGCCGCACTATATTGAATCTTAAATTTTGTTTAAATATTAATTATTAACGGACATACATTTTCTTGAAGGGGAATATAAACTTTTTGTGGACGCTTTTAAAATTGTTCAAAAGCTAAATTTTGGTTCTTTTTATGTTTAAATGATATGTGGATATTATTTTGTTATTATTTTTCCAATAGTAATAGTGGTTTAACACATTACGCATTTGTTTGCAAATTTTATTATTTTAGTTTTAATATTAAATCTACTGCAATAAATAAATGTATAGCATCGAAAAAGGACACCTTACTACAGATTTGTAAATTGAGCCAAAAACTAAAGTTAGTTAATTTAACACACATTTTTGTTTGTTCCGTATAAAGTTGGGTTATAAATAAGATAGTAATATGTTATAGAAACCTATTTGTAACACCACCATACTATATACCGTATGACGATAACCACATGGGGGTGGTGACTTCTGAGGTCGTAGTAATAAATACTAGAAAAATACAAAGTTTTACTTATAAGTTCAGTTTAATTACGAAAACTTAAAAGCACCCACTTTTAGATGGTTTAAAGGAAAAAGTTATGTACTGCCACGTTGCTTGCCAATTAGGGGAATATAATAAAACTAAAAAGTAATATCTTCTAGGTGGGCCTAAAATATCCAATGTTCTATTTGAATTATGCGTACGGACGTTTTACTTTACATAATAATAATATTTCACTTCCCTTCGAAAATAGGTAGACTCCACAAACCCGGGTGTCGGCGTCTTGGCACGAGACATTGAAGCTGTAGTCTAAGAAACGGTTTATTTCTTAGAAGTGGGTAGAAAGTTGGGAAGTGGTAGCCATCTATTCAAACAACACGTGAGATACATCAGCTACGTAACTTCGCCCTAATACAAATTCGCGACGGTATTAGCCATTTAATGATACAAATTACTATTTCTAAACAACGTGCTCGTCGCCATAAGGACGACGCCACAACCTTTATCTATCTCAATCCAAGCAAAATAAACGATCTTCAAGGTAAGTTCACTTCCCTTACTACTCTACATCTTTACCTTTACGTTACATTCATTTTATACGTTTGGCATCAAAGGGCTAATTTAATAAAACGAAAAGATAAATTTTACTTACGGACAAAGCGCGCGGGGTCTGATCGGTTACGTAGTTTGGGCTTGCTGCACAAGGGTTAGAAGAAAAAATTCATACGCGTGCCATTTAGGGTAGATTACTCCGCCCAATAATTTAGTTCCGGAACAGTTTGGACTGTAAAATAATATTATCTTATACTGGGCTGTTTAGGTTGCTAAATTATACATTGTGATGAAAATTTAATTAAACTAACTAAATGCAAAAGAATAAGGGGCATTTTAAGGCGGATTAAATCGGTAAACAAGTGTAGTGTAGTGTTTTTGTTATATAGGCGCCACAGTCATACTTCTTTTTTGCATTCATACCAGGTGTTTTGTGTATAGTGTTGTCTAATTAATTACCCTGAGACTTGCGGACAAGTTGACCAATATGGATCGAATACTTTGGAATGAAACGTACCCCTCACAAGAACCTAAGTCCTCACCTACATTTTTATTAAATTAATACTGCATCACTCTTTATTATATATTTTACATACAACATCCGTATACTTCTTACATCTACATGAATTTTAACACTTCAAAATAATATCTACAAAATTCAATTTCAACATTTTCGGCATTCACATACAAAAACACAGACAATTTTTTATATTTGGTTCCCTTTTTACAATCTCAGTCAGGATCAACTTTGTCTCATTTCTTTACACTAAGTCTATTTACAAATTCTTTTTTCTTTATTTTTATTTCCATTTGACACATTCGGTTAAGAATTCACCAAACATTTAACTTCCTGCATTTTATCTTATCTTTTTTAAATTTGGCAGCAAGTGGTTCCTTAAGCTAGGGATGTTTACTACAATTTTTTTTTTTTTTTTATACAGAACAGGTCTTAATTTAATTTTAAATCTACAATATGAACCTTTTTTTCAATTCAAAACATTTTCAGTGTGTTGTACAATACAAGTTACCCAGGGCTATAAAAAATATAAAATTCTATAAATTCCTACATATTTTGGTGCTAATTTTGGCACATAAAGTTTTCTACATTTATTGCTTAAAATAAATTGTGGGTTCTAAATTCCATACTAAGGAATGCAACCTTAAAGGGATGTTTTACATTTTGCTACTGATGTACTTTTTTCTATTACTGATTATGTGCTATACTCCTTTTTACATTCACCACAGCTGTCTTTAAATTGTTTACAACAGTTTCGTGGGACAAATTCTCACCAATTAGTTCATTTTCATAAATTAGGTAAAGCATTTGACAGGAATGGATAAACATTAAATCAAAGGCAGCGAAAACCTGTGCTTTCATTATGGGGCGGTGTTTAAACTTTGTATATAGCCTAGGTCATTATCCCAATTACTATGACAGTTGTGATAGAAACTACGTATTTATGTAGATATGTTTCTAAGTATGCCTTTCTGATTGATTTCCATTTAGCCCTGTAAGAGCGCTAGTCTACGGGTGTTCAATAATATTCTTAAATAATAACTTCTTAAAATACAGAGTGGATGTAAAATATGCGGCATTGTCTGACACTATTATTTTAGGTACAGAAAAGTTGTTTAAAAATTATGCGGGTCTTAATTTATTACATATTTCAGCACTTCTGACATTTCCTCAAAGGGATTTAGCCATAGAAATTTACTGGCGGCATCTACAACTACAAGTATATATACATTGATGTTTCTAGTTCTCACTAAGGGACCTAAAAGATCTGTGAATTATAAACAATCCATATTGTTCTTAAATGGCACAGATACTAATTCGCCTTCTATATTTTCTTTGGCACACTTTAATCATTTTACAAACATTACATGCTTTCACTTTTGCCTTCATAATTTCGTCTAAATTCAGGTCTATAAAAATACTGCATAATTTTTCTTTGCGTTCTAGCCAATGCCTAAATGACATCCTATTAAAGAACTGTGGGAGAATTCATATACTAAATCAATTAAACTCTACATGGCAACATATATCTTACTCTTACTTTTGAGATTGAGGACATAGGATAAAGCTTGGTTATCAGTTATTAATTTAAAGGTTTCTTACTTCTAAAAATTCGTGCCATTTTTCTATGCAAAATTACTGCAACCCAATGCTTCTTTTTTCATAAACAGTATATCTTTAGTTCGGCATCAGTAAAATTTCTAGAGTTAAAAATTTGCTATTGACATTAATTCATTTTGGTCATCGTTTTCCTTGTTACAAACATCCACCTGCCGGCTATTCCACTAGGCAATCTGTCATTACTATAAATTGCTTTGAAAAATCGGCTAACTGGAGTACAGGAGGATTCATTATAGCTTTCTTTTAACTTTACAAACGAATTTGGACATTCAATTGTCCAAACAAATTGAGGCGTTTGTTCCCTGCTTAAACGATTTGAAGGATTACATAATTCGGCATAATTATTTATTAAATTTTGAAAAGAAATTGGGTTCATACCATAAAAACTGTGAAATTTATTTGGCGTTCTTAGGCGGCATATATTCTCTTATACTCCTTGTTTCGCTCGGGATCTATAGTTACTGTATTATTTTTTATTAAGTTCCCCAAAAAGGAGATATTCAATCAAAACAAAAACTTTGCTTTCTCTAGGTTTGCCGTTAAAGCCATGTTTGCTTACGTCTATTTACAATCTCTCTGACATGTACTAAATTGCGAATCAAGGTCTTTACTGTTACTCTATGATATCATCACAAAAGATTTTTCACATATTTAAATTTTATATTGTCTAGGACTTTATCCAGATAGGCGGACAATACAGCACTTACCAACCATGTAATACAAAGGGTACTCGTTTTAAATTTATATTTACCAAATATAGTTGCTAAATGAGGTAAAGATCTTGGATATCAGGTGATAATGGACATTGCAAAAAACTTTTTCTTAAATCTATTATTGAAAAAATATTTGGCTCCACTAAGATGTTGATTAATAATTATTTAAATCACCAATCGGGAAAATCTATTTAGTGTAAACTTTTATTTAATTCGGTATATATTGACTACAAGTCTGGTCCTTTATGGTTAAAAAAGGGCTGGACTGGAGTAGGCTGAAGTACTGGGGTTCAATTATTCCCTGGTCCAACCAATTCCTGTATTATTGATTTTCATATTATTTACAGTAGGACGGACTCATAAAATAAGGCCTAACTATTTACAGGTGTCGGGGGGTCATTTAGAACTAATTCCTCACTATCCAAATCTAGCCTCTTCTAATTTTGGATTTAAAAAACATTTGGAAAATCCCCTATAAGGTTTTGTATCTCAGCCTTCAGCTCTAGTGCACCCTATTTTTACATCAATGCTGTTTTACTTCATGTTCAAAAGGCTGTTGTCTGACAATAGTTATTTTCTCATTACTATTGAATTTAAAATAACATTGAATCTCCATCCAAGATCTTAATTAATTTGCTATTAGATATAAATGGGTTTCCCAATACAATGTCCCATTTTAAATTATCCAAATACAATAAATTTTACTTTCCAACAAAATTTAGAAATTTTTTATATTAGCATATCAGTAACCAAAACATTTTATTTCAGTGTTATTTGCAGCAAAACATTCTATCATCTGACTTCATTAATTTAGAAACATTTTTATTCGACAAAAGGCTATCAAAAAATTCTTTACTAATTATATTCTATTGTAGCACCAGTATCTAATAAGCAGTTAGTTTTTACATTTTTACCCACTATAGCTTCAATTAAAGGCATATTGTTACACTGTCTAACATTTAGTCTTAAATTAGGTTTTCTATAGTTTAATTTACTCCAATTTTTAATTACCTTACCATAGACTCTCATAAAATAGTGTTCTCTTTTCTTACTGTATTACTATTTATAAAATTATTATTCTTAAACTTATGAAACCGGGGAGGGATATTTTTACGTGTTGTGTGTAATACCACTCCCCTATCGACTAGTTTTTTTTGATTCCTAAAACAATTTTTTGGTAAGTGAACAGGCCTATTACAATTGAAACATAACTTTGGGTTTTTTGACAGTAGGCCTACTTTTTCTAAGTTCAACATGTGGTGGATACATGTTGTTAACATATGTCTTACTTAAATTGTCCCTTAAGTTATCATTAAAGGTTATATTGTTACTAGCTATACACACATTTTCCAAATCTGTAAAACAAATGGGATTGTTTTCAAAAATTAACTTATTTCTATCTGTAGGCTTAATACCCCTTTTTATACAAGTTACCAAGTCCTGTTCACTTATGTTCCACAATAAAACTTGACTGAGCTCTTTGATGTCATAGATGTATCCATACAGTGGCTCATCAAACCTTTGTGGCCTATAAACTAAATCTAGTCTCAGTCTTTCAATTAGGCCTATAGGGATAAAAGCACTAATTAATTCCCTGTGTAGATAGTTGACATTTGGCATGACAGACTTACACTGTATTATTTTGGCTAAAAGTGGACCTTTTGCATAACATGGTAACAATGCTAAAATTTCATTTTCTGATAGGCTTGTTTCACATTTTAGTTTTAACAAAGTTTTCAAAAAGTTTATTAGCTCAGGTACTACTAAGCCATTTGTTACTGTAAAATTTTGTAAATAACATTCTACAGGGTTGTTTAACTTATTAAACATATTTAAACCAGACATAGTTTGACTAATACAATCATTGGTTGCATTATAAACAGGCATTATAGGCAAAGTGGGGGTACTGGCAGTAGGCTGTGATATTGTTGGTGGTTGTACAGAAATAGGGCCTATTTGTTCTTTCACTGCCTGTTCCATAGCCTCATCTTGTTCTAATGATTCATTTAAATTGGCTTCTAACACTTTAAGCTGTTC
>NW_025787492.1:0-14368 GCF_021130785.1 Homalodisca vitripennis
TTTTTCATTAATTATGATATCATTATGCTCAAAACTCACGGGCAAAATTTCCAATCTAAAAACTTTTCTTTTTTCTGTACATCAATTACAAACCAACATTTATCATCCTTTGCTCTAGGAAGAAATTTTTTACCAATTTCACCAAATTATTATTAGCCGTTGTTCCAGGAAATTTATTGGTTCAACTATGGTAGAGTCTTTCAATGATTTCGAGGTCTAAATGGTGTTGGAAGATGGTAATTTTGGCAAATTCAAACTCAGATTCTGGTATCGAAATATCAGCAAATTGTCGAACAACTGGAACCAATATTCATTAAATTTTGATTATCGCTTAAAACATTTTCAATTTTGCCACTCAAACATTTTATATTGCAGCAAGTTACAGGTTGATTAATATTTAGAATAAGTTCTTGTTCTTCTTCATCCATTCGAATCTGTTCTTTAAATTCTTTGATTAATTTCTTTTCTATTTTGAATATCAAGTTTTTTCGCTTCTTCAGATGTTACGTTTCGCCATTTATGTAGGAAAATTTTGAAACGTAAACGTGGAACGTGGAAACGTGAACACGGAACGTTAAAACGTGGAAACGATGGTATGGACCGTGAACACGGAACGGTTAAAACGTGAACGTGGAACGTGAAACACGAACGTGTACATGAACGTGAACGTGGGAACGTGAACAGATTTACCGTTTTTCTGTTATTTTCATTAATTGTAAATAAAAAGTAAAGATAATATAAAAATAATTGTAAACAAATATTTTATCTGAGAACCACTGAGCAGTCATTTATATTAGAAAAATTTATTCAGATATTTACCATTTTTAGGCTTCAAAGTTAGATTAATAGTTAAAAATCCCGTGGTCTTCCTTCCAAATTTTATCAACATAACATAAATCAATAAAGTGGTTTTAAAAACTCATATACAGATCCCACTATTAAATTGTTATAAAATCTTTCTCGAATAGTGATCATCTTGCTTAAAAAATACACAACATATTTCAGGTTATTTCTTATAACTTGTTTATCAACCACTCTTGAAACAGGCATTGGGTAAAGAATAGATACATAGATATATGTTTTTTGTGACGAAGACATTACGAAAAAGTATTCCTTAATAAACGTCTTGATTTTCTAAAATACAATCATCAAAAACGATTAACGAAATTGGGTTTACATTCGCTTAAACGGAAAAACTATGTTCCTCAGAAGCATTATTATAAAATGTGGGATATTTTCTTACTTAAGTTCTTCTCAATATTTTTTCAAATCTTGTCTTGTAATTTTTTATATTTAGTGTTAGGTTCCTGTAGATCGGTCGCGTTCTTGTTCTAAAGATTTTACTAAAAACATTACAAATTGGAATAAGGGATATCAAACCTATTGTTAGATAAATAATTCAATAGGTAAAAGTTGTTTTTCCACATCCCACTTGAACCAACAATTAACAATCTGATTGGATTGATCTCTTCCTTTATTTTCTTCAAACGTTTGAAGTTTTATCTGACTCTTTTTGCTTTTAAAATTTCTCCATTTAAATAGAACGATTTTCATGTTGAAGCCAACGCTTGCGAAAAATGAAGCTGTTCAAGTTGACTTCAAGAAAGCTCTAAATTAGTTTTAAACTCTGGAAACATTCCTATACACTTAGAGGAAAGAATCAAAATTATTTTATCGGTTGGTCTAAGCGGCTTTTATTCTGATAATTTTGTAATAAATCATTAGTGGAAAGTTTCTCTCTTATTGTTATAGGATTTAGTCGAGAAGAATACATAACACAAATATGTATGGTTTAAAAACAAAGGATATTATACTTTTCGATCGAATATAAAAAATTCCCTTAAAAAATTATCTGAAAACATATCAAACAATCAGATAAATCTTTAAACTTTGACGGAAAAACAAGTTTTGAACATGCAAAAAAATTAGTCTCTAATAAAATTCATATAAAATCACCAGTAAGAATAATGTTTTCAGCAATTATTGTAGATTTGTTAGGGTTTGTTCAGAAGAAACTATTGAGCCAAAATCAGGGTTATATTTAGGAAATAAAAACAGCCAAAATTGTAGGGACACGTTTGATGTAATTGAAGTGCACTGCAAATCTCGTTGAACCTAGTTTTGAAAATCATACCGAACACTGTACACAAAAGAATCTGAAATTTTGTACACATTATTTCCCAAATGTTGCTTATGGGATTCAAAAATCAGTGAAAACCGAATGAAATCGATTATATTCCAATTCAGAAAAATATATGAAAAGAATTCACAAAAATCGTCTTTCTTAAACTGTTCAAGACTCTGAGGGGAAATTTATTAAAATAATGAGAGTAAAACAACCAATATATTTAGAGATTGTCCGAAAGAATGATGAATCAAGGGGGGGCAACGAGAATCGTTCTTACCTTCAAATTTTCTCAAGAAAAACAACTTTTGAAATGTAATAAATTACAAAGAGTCTATGCCCATAGAACCCATTTCAAAATCTTCATACCTGACCACATATTTTCAATTAATGGAATCTGGATTTTAATTCTCGAATATACAAATTACCTACAGTTTTAAATTTCTTTTCTATCTAAAATGGAGTCATTTTTGTGAATCTCTACTCAAATTCAATAATAAATGAAATCTTTAACATTTGTTGACGAAAAATAATGAAATTTTGGTTTATTAAGGCGAGAAAGATGTTTTGCAGAGGGTGTTAGAATATAAAATGATACGAAGAAAAGCAAAATTAAAGGGAACATGTCACAAAGAAAAATATAAAAAAAGGCTGTCGCGTAAAAACATACATTCTGGAAGGTATGGGGTGAATTCGCCACCCCCGCCTTCAATACTTTCAAAAAAAAAACACTGTTTTTCCGTTTAATTGAATCTGGCCTTTATTCTTCATAAATAAAAAATTACTAGTTAAATTTGCGTTATTCTATCTAAATGGGTAGTCAGTTAGTAGGACACTACTCAAATAATCAACTAAAAATTCAATAACATACAGTAATCTTTACGATTGTTGACGAAAACAATGTGACTCTGGTTTAAGGCTAAAGACGTAGCAAAAATTCTAGAATATGAAAATACTATGCAAACGATCAGGAATAAACGTTTGACGAAGATGATAAAAACTTCTATTTTAATCTAAATATAAGGGGGGCGTTATAAATAGCTTACCTTCAACACTTCCAAAATAACACTGTTTTCGTTAATGAATCTGGGACTTTATTCTTTAATTTTGAGGATCGCATAAACCAGAATGCGAAAATTGGTATTTAAAAATTGGGTTACGAAAGAACCGTATTTACCCTTCCATTAGAAAATGATGGTGAGTAACAAACTCAAAAACGAAAATAAGCAATAGTTTAAACAGATGAAAATTAAAAACGAGTTATACAAATTAAAGATTGAAATGAAATCATATTGAAAATGAGAGAAATCATAGGAAATTGTCGAAGGAATGGAATTAATGAAGAGAGAGAGATATGTGTATGTAAAGATTATTGATAAGAAAACAACACCATGTTTTTTGTGGTTAATTTAAGAAGAATCACATGGTGGGAAGGAAATATCCTTATTACGTTTATCAGGAGCACAGAAACGAGAAATACCAAACCGATTAAAACAATCTAAAAAAGTAAATTATTCCTGGAAATTAGAGATTTTTTGTTTCATTGATGACGAACAGCCAAATTCTATCAATCCTGTATAAACCAAATGAAAGAATCTTTGAATATTTTTATTACAACGGAAATCATTTTTACTACAAAATATGGCAGAATCTTACGACTGATTCTATAGAATCATCTAAAATTTACACGGATGAAAATGTTTTCTAAATTTTACTAAAAACTCTCGATTTTATTATATTTTTGTTTCGTAACATGTTCTAGCATTAACTAGGTAACCATTGTTAAAAATCCTTTTTTTCATATTCACCAAAGGCCTTTCGTTTTTATAACTTTCGCTGAAAATTTTTTTAGCACAGGATCTTTGCAAAAAAGCATCCTTTTCTATCTTTACTTATTACTGCCAGTTATTAAATTCAGAAATATATTTTTTTAATTTCTTTACACAAAGTAACAATTTTATTTCTTTCTAAAGTTAAATTTGTCCATATTTAACGTATAATTTCCTTACAATAACAGTCTTTTTCTATTCTCTTCCTTGGACACTATTGTAACATTTCTTTTGAGACTGCCATTTATGCATAGAAAAAAATATATTTACACGATGAAAAATGTTTAAACTTCTTTGAATCTATGATTATTTTGTTTGTAAATGTTTTTGACTAATTATTTTAAACCATTTTATAGTTCTTCTTCCCACATTTCACATTGAGTATTCTTCATAATATAAAATCTATGGTGATTCTTCTTTACAGCAATCCTGTTACAATATGAGTCTTTCTTAATCTCCACCCTACTATAGTGATCACTATTAAACTCTTGAAATTATTTTTAGTTTCCTTTACATTTAAGACATTCTTTATCTTACCAAAGTTATAATTTTTCTATTTATAATCTCATTATAATTCTTTATGATATTCCCTTTCACAATCATTTGCAATTATAATGCATTCCATTCTTTTCCTATTTTTATCTTTAATAAAATTTCATTTAAATTCTTTAAATTTATTTGTCACTTCAACGGATTGTACATTTCTTTTGATAGACGCACAATTTCTATATATAGAAAATTTACTATTACAGATTTTGACTTCTTCAATTCAACTATTCCATAAAACTTTCCCGGTTATTTTCTTCAATTATTTAAATCTTTTATTGACTATAAGTTACAGGATCTGTGTTATTAATTTGATAAATCTCACATAAGATTTCTCTTGGACCAATTGGTTCTTTATTATTTGTTTCGAAAATGTTTGTTTTTTACTAACCAATTCTTACAATGATCATTGACTATTTAAATTTAGTTTTTCGGTAGTGAATTTCAAGGTGGAACATACTTTGAAAATCGGTCCTCTAATACATAACTCCTTTTCTGCATCCTTAATTCTACGGTCTTTCGGTTTCATTTTGATTGTGCTGTGGAAACTGTATCGTTATATTTCTTTACAAATTTCTTGAAGGAATATCGATACCATTTAAAGTTTTTATTAATCTCAAAAATTACTATTCATTCTCTCATTTTGAGTTCTGTTATATCTCTCCTAACAATACTTGATTTCTCCTTCGTTTTCAGTATGATAAAATCTTAAATGTTGTATTTCCTCAAAACATCGTTTAAAATTCTTTATTTTTCAAACTCTAAACCCTTCATCTGTATGAAAGTTAGCTGTAGGTTATCGTGTATGATGAGTTTTTTTCAATACTGTCGAATAAATTCAATAGGGAAATATCTTCCCTTTTCCAGATAGAATTTTAAAAATCTCAGTCGTCGTCATTTGGGGCTGTTCTTTTCTATTATCTCCATTCAGAAACCATCTTGTATAAAATGATTTGTATGTTTGAAGTCTTCTCCATCTTTAGGATTTTTCAGCCATAACTTTTCTATAGACGCGAGGCCATGAATTCTGAACGTGGTCTACCAAAACGAAATACTTGAATGAATTTTCTTGGCTTATCACCTTTCGGAATTCATAGCCATCATCCAGAATTTACAGAATAAAAATTTATATATTTTTCATCCGGTGATTTTGCAATCAAATACAACCATTTTCCATATTGTTTTAAGCCAATTCTTTTATGTACAACATGAGTATCAGTAATTTGACATATTAGTGCAGCAGGAAAACGGGAATATTCTGAAGGAAATTGTGCAAATTTTAGAATTGCAACATGGCATGGAGCCTTGCTGCCTCGAAACTTGCCGGTTTAAATGACAAATGATCTCTCACTTTATTTATAAACTCTTAATCTGTTCCAACTATCAGGGAGTAAAACCATTAGCTGAATTGACCCAACATCATAAGCAGGACCGATTCCACAGATATGGACCAAACGTTTGAATTTTTGATACGGAAATTTCTTCTTCTTCTGTCAATTTCATTAGGTTTCATGTTCTTAGAATTATATTTTTTGTAAGCTATGGTATTTCGGATAATTTATTGAGTTCTTCAAACAATTTTGTCGGAGAAACGTTTTTTCAAAATCTTCATTCAAATATTTGGCGACTGATAACATATCGGTTTGGTACATGCCTATGATTGGTCACATTCGGACACTAAATATCAAACGATTATTCAGTTCTCGACCTCTCAAAAATTGCTAATTGTACGAGATTTTATTAACAACCAAATTAAAGGAAGTTTGATTCCAGATTTGAATCTGTGTTACATGGAATACAGACCAGGTTATTTTCCTAGAATTGAAAACTGAGATCCATTTTAAAATTATTAAAGAAAATATAGAATGACTTTGATACAATCAAGTGATTATCCAAAAAGATCACGAATGTTTCACTACTAAAAATAAGAAGGTTAATAGGGAAATTCCAAAGTATGAGTTAAATAGCGAAGTTCTTTAGAAGAATTTTGTGGATTGAGGATATCGGAAGAAAATGTACTCGTTACAAATAATCCTAGACAAAAATCACAGTAAGATGCAAAGGGATTAAGAGAAGCGTTTGTAAATAAAACAATAAATATCGAAAACTTGAAGAAATGTTTGTTCGAAGATAAAGATGAATTTTAGAGCAGATGACAGTAATCCACAAAAGCTACAAGTACATGAGTTGTACACGTCACTATAAACAAGGAAGTAGCACTGAACGCTAAAGATGATAAGAGAATTGTCCTACGAAAATAAGATCATAGATACAGTACCGTATGGATATAAAACAGATATTTTAGTATGAATTAAATAAACTTTGGAAACTTTGATATGTAAATGGAAGATGATTTAATACATTGTCACAAGTGTAAAGAAAAAACGAAAAAATATCGATGGCTAAAGATTGTTTCAAACTCAAAACGGATTGTATAGAATTGCAGCAAAATGTTCAAAATGTAAGACAGAATAAGGAGTTAAATTTATAAAAGAAATCCTTATGCAAAAGAACAAGTAAAGAAAGAATTGAAGAATAAAGTAAGATAATTAGGAGATTGAAGCTAGGAGGAAAATTCATGCACCAGTACGAAAAAAGTTTAAAAAGAGAAATAAATTATAACTTTAGGAATTGACGATTTCATGGGCAGCAGATTTAGTTAATAATGGTATAACTATTCGGGATCATAAAATGATGGATTCAAGTATAATGTTAAATGTTATTGGATTACTTTCTCAAAAATATATGCTTGGTCAAGAGCTGATCAAAAGAAAAAACGGCAAGGATATTTCAATAAAGCTTTCGAAGATATAGTAAAAGATTTTTGGCCATAAGGATTCAATCACAAAATCCTCCTAACCTACTTCATACAGATAAGGGTTATTAGAGTTTAAAAATAAAGAATTTAACGATGAATTGATTGGAGGAAATAACAACATTAAGATTTATCATACTGGAAAACGAAGAGAAATCAAGTATTGTAGAGGGAGGAGATATAACAGGAAACTCAAAATGAGAGAATGAAAGTAATTTTTGAGGATTAATAAAAACTTTAAATGGATCGATATTCTTCAAGAAATCGTTTAAAGAAATATAACGATACAGTTCACAGCACAATCAAAATGAAACCGAAAGACGTAGATAAGGATTGCAGAAAAGGAGTTATTAGAGACCCGTTTTCAAGTATGTTCCACCTGAAATTTCACACGAAAACTAAAATTTAAAGTCACATGATCATGTAAGAATTGTTAGTAAAAAACAAACATTTTCGAAACAAACTATAAGAACAATTGGTCAAGAGAAATCTTTGTGGATATTTATCAATATTTAATTAACACAGATCCTGTTAACTTATAGTATTAAAGATTTAAATAATGAAGAGAATTAAACCGGAAAGTTTTATGAAATATGAAATTGAAAGAAGTCAAAACTGTAATATACAATTTTCTATATATAAAATGGTCGCATCAAAAGAAATGTAACAAAGTGCAAAGAATTTAAAGATTTAAATGAATGTTATATAAAGATAAAAAATAGGAAGATGGATGGAATGCATTATAATTTGCAAAGATTGTGAACAGGGAAACTATCATAAAGGAATTTATATGATAAAATAGAAAAATTAACTTTGGGAAGATAAAGAATGTCTTAAATGTAAAGAAAACTAAAAAAAATTTCAGAGTTTAATAGGTGATCACTAATAGTAGAGATAAGAAAAGAACTCATATTGTAAAGATTTGTGTAAAGAAGAATCACCATAGATTTATATTATGAAGATACTCAATGTGGAATGTGGAAGGAACTATAAAATGGTTTTAACATAAAATTATCAAAAAAACATTTACAAAACAAAATATCATAATTCAAAGAGTTTTTAACATTTTTCATCGTGTAATAAATTTTTTCATATATAAATGGAGTCTCAAAAGAAATGTTTACAAAGTGTCAAGGAAAGAGAATAGGAGAAAAAAACACAAAAAAACACAAAAAAAAAAAAAAAACAAAAAAAAACAAAAAAAAAAAAAAAAAAAAAAAAAAAACAAAAAAACAAAAAAAAAAAAAAAAAAAAAAAAAAAACAAAAAAAAAAAAAAAAAAAAAAAAAAAAAAGAAATCAAAAAAAAAAAAAAAAGAAAAAAAAAAAAAAAAAAAAAAAACAAAAAAAAAAAAAAAAAAAAAAAAAACAAAAAAAAAAAACAAAAACAAAAAAAGGGAAAAAAAAAAAAAAGGAAAAAAAAAAACAGACTGTGTATTGTAAGGAAATTATACGTTAAAATGGGACCAAATTAACTTTAGAGAAAAAAATTCGGTTACTTTTGTAAAGAAATAAAAAATATTTCTGAATTTAATAACTGGACAGTATAGTAAAGATAGAAAAAGATGCTTTTTGCAAAGATTGTGCTAAAAAAATTTTTCAGCGAAAAAAAAAAAATAAAAAAAAAGTTATTAAATAACCCTTTACTTTTAACTCTTAATTTCTATAGTTTTCTTACTGTTAATATTTATTCAAGGATAAAAACAAAGATTTTCATAATATTATTATGTAGTGTAAATATAAGAAAAAAGAAGAAATAGTACCATGTCAAACATTAGCTTCTGCTCTCATTGGAACCAGCTTTTTATTATTATAGTTTGCATTTTATTATAAATATTTTAGTTATGATTAAATGTAAAGTGGATTAATGTGACATTTGGCTTGTGTGAAGTTTATATTTCAGTTTCTTATTTGGTCCAAACTGAGCACACTAATCTTCTTATGCATGTGTTTGCTTAGTGTCTTGCATGTTGGGTTGAATTTTAGTCTTTTAGAAAGCTGAGTCCAAACAAAGAGATTACAACATTGGCATAGCTAACATAGTATTGCACCAATATATAAAAAAGAATTAGTAATTTTTCAAAGTCAATGCCACAGAATCAAATCGTGAAACTGCTTAGCAAGCATTTGATCCTAAATTTTGTCTACAGATGACAGACTTTGTTTTCAGAGGGAAATCCATTTATTAACAAAAGTAGTTATCAGAGTGTGTATGTATATATATAATGTCTTTTGCTATCCATTTTTTATGAATTGAATTATTTGTTAGAATCTCACTGTCCACATATCCTACATATTAAAAGTAGCCGTACACCTCTAAAATTGATGGAAACAAAAATAATAATCTATTATCTGCAACCACCTGAGGATGGGTAAAAATAAGGCTTAAAAGAAAATTGGCTCCCCTCTCATTAAAAAACATGATGCACTAAGGACTACCCACATCTGATATCATATAAATCCAGTACCAGCTGCCTGGCAGATGTTGTGCGTGGACCTTGTTCTAGTGTTAAAACTACTACTGATGGTAGTGTGTTGACAATTCACAACAACAGTATTAAAGCTCAAACTAATTGACAAGTGCCAGTACCAAGTTGACATTGGTAAATTTATTATGTTATCGTTCTGACAGAGTGCAATTAATAAAAATAAAATGTTGTGTTTCTCTCATTACTTTTGAACCCAAACATGATACAATTTTTAAATTATCTTTCAAAGACCTTTTTGAATACATCTTTTACTAACAATGATACTGAAGAATAAATTAAGAATAAACATTTGTGAAACTTTAAGAACAAAAAGAATAAAACAAACTTAAAATGAAACAGTGAGGTATTTTGAGACACACCAAAATTAAACATCAAATTAACACAAATCAAAGATCTTCTGAAGAGGGAGGTATTTTGTTATTAATGCATGTTTCATATTATATTATACATATATGCAACACATAGTTATAGTAATATATCATATATATATATATATATATTATATAAGTAGATAGTAATTATGGGGTTCCTGGCGCACTTTCGGAGCCCGACCGAAAAGCAATGTAAAATACTGTTCAATGTACCATTAAAGGAAGCTGAGAAATAACACAGCAAATCTCAATGAAAAAATTAACCGAAATTCTACAGTCGTTCGTCTCCATAAAGCGACTCGCGTACATTTACTATCTACTCTGTGGAATGAAAAAATTAAACCAAATCAATCTGAGCTTTCTACTTTCTTAAGCTGTTGCTTTGTAACAATGTTGGTCCAAATCTGCTACGAAATAAAGGATTTATCTTAATAAAAATTTAATCAATTTAAAAACATTTTTTACTAAAAACATACTGTTACTTTAATAAAAAACTTTTCTATACTAAATAAACAACATGAACTCACCAAGACTCTCTTCAGTTTCTAGCATTTCAAAAACTTACAAAGAAAGGACAATTTTAAAGAAATACGAAGTTCAACGGAGATTACCAAAACATTTTAAATGTTTAAAACAGTTGATACTTTCCTTAAATGAGTTACAGAATTCAAAGAACTTGTAAAGTCTTTTGCGCAGAAAAAAAAACGTTTTCTAATGGAAGTGTGTTTACTATCGGCACAAAAAACTTAAAAAAGTAAGGGATTACATATGTGGGGGGGGGGATTAATATTAATATAATCGAAAGATATTTGATAATAGAAAGTAAATAAAATAAACAAACAGAGAGTTTTTCATCGTTTTTTTTTTATGACATTTTTCCCATATTATACGTTACTTTCAAAGATAATCAAGACTTTAATTGTATGCAATTTCTTAGGAATTTTTGTGAGTCATCAAGATTTATCAAAACAACAATTCATTAAAGAGCATTATAGAATTTTTCTTATAGAATATAGCCATCATTTTGTGTGTGAAACAAAAAGGTATTACTGTATGGATAATATTCCATGTGATTCCTCATGAAGAAAGACACCAACTATGGTTATCAAAAACAGTAACTATGATCGTGGGGAGGGACCTGCACAGTTTTAGAGTTAAGGGACTTTTATATCTAACAAAGTTACATTGTTATTAATTTCTTTTATCTTTTAATAGGTCTTCTTTCCAGTAACAATCAGAGTGTAATTTTTCATTTTTGTTTAATTCCTTTAATCTTTTTTTCATCCAAAAAACAGTCAAAAAATCTTGTTCGGTAAGTGTACTTTACAATCTTCCAAATCGGCTAATTATATATTTGTAAAACCTTATGGAATGTGCCTCTGAATTCTTTGGTTTGTAGTCGCCACCATCTTTGTGGATTGTTTCTGGCATGTCGGAAATTTTTTCTAATATGCTCTCAAAGTCCTATATAAATTACGTAAGGATGGGTTAAAATTTCTTTTGATAATTAGGTAAATTTAGTTGTTTGACCTGGAAATTGGCATTAATTTGGCTTAGCAAATTCTATGATTTTTACCAAATTTCTAAATGATCTGATTATAATCTCCAGATTTTGCTAAAAATGGCTTTAAACATCTTCTACACAAAAATTTTCTTTCTTTATGTTTAGACAACTGCGAAGAAACAAGCTTATTTAAATCGGTTATCAAAACATAAATGATGATTTTATCATCTTGTTTAGACATACAATAAAATTCAATGTTTGTTTCAGCGTTCATATTTTTCAGAAATTTCGTAACGGAAACAATGTTAATATTTTCATCAAAAACTGTAGACATTGGATAGACATTGTTGGATACTTATGACTTGGAATTGTAGCTTCGTTTTTTCAAATATTTGTATATCCTGTTCAGAGACATTGGATACTCAAAAACCTGATAAATATTTCGTCATTCACAAATTTTTCGTATTGCTTTACCACGTTCACAGTCTCTTTCGTGGTTTTTCAATAGCACATCTTTATTGAGTAAATAAAGCAAAAAAATTCATCTCTATTTTTTAATATTTTATACAAAAGCTTTTTTATCTTTAGATATTCTTTGGGTAAATCGATGTATGATCCTGCATTCATTATTTGTGTTTGTTAAAGGCTCAAAACTAGTTGTTTACAACTTTTAAATGTCCATCCGGAAACCTTTAATTTGGGATTATTCGTTTAGTTTCTTCGATGTTGTTAATTTATTAAATTGCTTAGTAGAATAAAAGTCGTTATACGGTCAAAGATTTCGTGCTGTCTGCTTTGATAGGTAAATAATACATGTAGACATGTTTTGACGGTTCACCATTCACTAAAGTTTCGTTCGTTATTCACATTCCAAAAGAGAGATAGCCCTTCATATTTTTAACATTTTCTTGAAAATTTCTCGATTAAACTTTTAATTTTCTGACCGCATAATTGAAAGATATTTGTAAATTGACATGGAATTGTCGTTCAAGTTTGTTAAAATGTATTGCTTGAAAAGACCGTGTTATTGAGGATAATAACTTCTACATCAATGATATTTTCGGATTTTACTTTAAGAGTTTTATCAAATTTTCTATCGGATCATTTCAGACTTGTGTTTTATCGTTTAGTACCGATACGACCAACTTTTCTAGCTATTGAATGAAGTTTTTCATCATTAAATAGGTCGAGGACTTTTTCTTTTCAACTTTGATTAAACTTTTTACTCATTTAATTCACGTTAATTTCTCAATATTAAACATGTTTTCGCTGGATCGGCAATTTTATTTTCTACTAGCCCATTGTTCTTAAATAATTTAGTTCATTATCGTAAATTTGCTTGTTTTTTTCGTTGACTTTCTAATTAGAATTATTAATGGCGATCATAGTTTTTTGACTTAAAATTTCTCTTTTTGCAGAACGGACATGATATTTTTTATCGCGCTCCATTTAGATAGAAAAAATTTATTTAACAACTTAATGGTGACTTGTTAAACCAACGATTGCGCTCTCACGGCGTTTGATATCACTACGGAATTATGACGGCAGGGTCGAAGAGCGATTATCGTGCCCCCTCCCAGATGGTCGGTCTGTTAAGTAGCACCACCTCGACTGTCATTGATACACACAGCGCAATCTTTCGGAACTAAAATGTCCACTTCAATCCAACATCAGGTAATGCTAGATTTTGCTTTTAAGAATAAAAAATTGTGTTCCCTGGTCTTACTATTATAACATTTTCTTTTTCTCAAAATGTTAGATAATTTTACCTATTTTAAATATGGGTAGCAATTTTGTTACTTGTAATTTTCAAATTATATTTTAAATTAATTTCTTAAATTTTTACTTCTCGGGATTGGCTGTTGTGATTAGTGTTGCTGAGTATATATGTCCTGCGGGGAATTCGGTTTGGTCGGTTAGGGGGGGGGGGGGGGGGGGGGGTGGGGGGGGGGGGGGGGGAAGTTTACTTTCTGAACTGTTTCAATTGCGAGAGTGGCCACTAGCGGAGAAACACCAAGTTCAGAAGTATTCAGATCCGTATTCCGGAACCATTTCTCTATCCGTATCTCGCTCTTCTCTCTCTCTCTAGCCTGAATATAGATCCTAGCCTAATAAACGGCCAGAAGTGATCGTTGTCATAGGCATAAAAAGAACGAGGGAGAGCGGAGAAAGAGACAGAGGGAGGAGGAAAAAAGGGACTCGAGCCGAGAGAAATGGTTTTGCACTTTTTGACTTTGAATTTTTTCTATTTAAATGGAGATCTTTTGAAAGATTTAAATGATATTGGAGAATGTAAGTTTAAAGAGTATAAGAAGTTAAATGAATTTGGAAGAAAGGAGACAAACATAGAATCTTGAATTTGGAGTAAATGAAAGATAAATTCGGGTTTACAATAATTGCAACGAGTTGGAAGATTGTAAAGTACAGCTTACCGAACAGATTTTTGACTGTTTTGGATGAAAAAAAGATTAAAGAATTAAACAAAAAATGAAAAAATTTACACTTGATTGTTACTGGGAAGATGGACTATTAAAGGATAAAAGAAATTATAACAATTAACTTTGTAGAATTAAAGTCTTAACTTCTAAACTTGCAGTCCCTCCCCACGTCATAGTACTGTTTTGATTAACCATAGTTTGGTGTCTTTCTTCATAGGAATCACCCTGGAATATTATCTACAGTAATACCTTT
>NW_025787493.1:0-13934 GCF_021130785.1 Homalodisca vitripennis
TGGGAAGGGTTGCTTCAATGTGAATATTGAGTTTTAACGCTCTATTTGACCCTCCGCTTAGTACAGCGTCTGAAATGTTTACAGTGGTACAGATTATATTCGGGGGGCAGCACTGTTTACTCTACGAATCGTGTTGTCTCAACGACCCTATTTTTATATTTTGCAATATCAGTGTTGGGTCTTTTACACTACAAATCGTTTGACTCAACGACCCTTTTCTGAAAAAATAAACAAATAACAGAGGGTTCTTTTACTCTACGAAGCGTTGTGACAACGACCCTATCCGATTTACTAAGAAAACTAAAAGTTCAAATCCAATGGTTCTTTGTCACAAACGACCCATATACCGAATATAAGAATAGAACTACTAAAGATGGGTTCGTATTAGACACAACTGACCGCTTTTTTACTATATTTTTTTATCTAATTCATTAAATTGGGCCGTTTACGACTACGGATCTTTGGTGATCACAACGGCCCAAATATAAATTAAAAGTTGAAAAGTAGAAAAAAGGTTCGTTAGAAAATCACAACGAACCTAGGTTTCACAGAATAGAGTTGAAAATATAATGTATATAAAGGGGTCGTTGGACTCCAAAGACCCTATAATGCATCTAAGACCTCAATATAAGGACCATTCTAGGGCGTTTACTCAACTGATCGTTGTCCCTCAACGCCCCCTCCGTTCCCAAAACCAAAGCACTTTCAATTCAAAAAAACGAAACAGGGTTCAATCAGTCAACCCTCCCTAGCCCGGTTGAGGACATGAAAAGGCGCTGCGTCTGTGCCGAGTTTAGGAGTCCTAACATCTGATATAAGGGTAAATACTTTGTAATAAGTATTATAATCTAAGATATTTTGTTTGTTATAACGTATATATTATTGAACTAGGATTTAAAGTCTGGTAACAGTTGTATTTTATAAAATATAAGGAAAATATTTTTTTAAGACATACATTATCTAGTTATGATTCCCATTTCTTGTTTTATGTATATTAAAATATATTAAGTGCACTCTAATGTACATAACACTGAAAATAATGTAATCTGTGCCAGATTCTATAATTTCTACTTGCTGTCGGCAAACCAGGAGTTATGAGGGTTTCTAAATTATTATTAAAAATGGTTAAATTATTAAACAGTAACCCAACGTTCAAACTTAAAAGGTTAAAATGAAAACACCAATTGCAAACAAATTGAAAACAAACTTAAATACTAAAGTTTTTGCCACAACGTACCAACTCCAAACAATCAGCAACTATGGAGGATATTCAGATTGACAGACTCGCCGAAGCCACTCATTACTGAGAAGGACGAAAGAATTTTAACTTTTCTGTAATGTCCTGTATGACCGCACAATATAGTCCGAAAACGAATTGACGGTTATATATGGTTACTCGAATTTAATAAGCGATCACTTTTAAATTGCTATTGCGGGTTAAACCGTACAGTGACCGGGAAAATCGCAGTAAGAAATAAATTTGTAAGCAAAAACTGATTGTACTAGTCATGATGACATTTTTTAGGCATGTGTGGATGCAATGGTAACGCCACACAACCTACACAAGTACCACTATTCCCATCCGGCAAGAATATTTATCTTAAAAATGTTCTTTTTTTGGTTTTTGGTGCTTTAAATTTTTATATTGAATCATTTTTATGTTATTACATCTAGACAAGACACGGAGCTCCATTTTTGGCGCATGTATAACTTCATTTTTTCGGCCTGAGCGTAAATATATTAGGTTATAATTTGTAACATATACGGTACTTGGAATTCCTGTTAAAATACCGCGCTCCCCACTACCCGTTATGTTATTTCTGTATTATATCTGATTGAGTTCATTTTATTAAGTCTAGGTGATGTTGTACTGTAGGTCGACACTATTATACATCATGCTGATATCAAAACTTTCTTACCACTCAGTAGGCTAAATCCCATCGTGTAACTGTAGAATATTTTAGCGGTATCAAACTATACCATGTAATACGGATTTGTTAATTACATGTATTAACGTTGTTTAAAAGAGGTTTGTTTGCAATTGGATACGTTTTTTAACAGTTTAAATTAATCTATGGTCAAATATCCAAATGCGGAATGAAACTTAAAATATTTCTAACTACAACTACAGGAAAAACAAACAGTGAGGTAGTCTCAGGTAAAGGCTCGGGTGAGGTGGTTCCTTCCTCAAAATGGTGTCGTTAGCAGACAATGCAATAGTTTTTAATTGCAACCGGTCCTCGAGTTTACGTATATAAAATATACGTACATTGTATATTTTGGAAATTTAACATCAGAGGACACACCTTTCTATAAATAAGTTGCCTGGTAGCAAACTAGTTAAACAAATTATTTAAAAATACTAATATTAAAAGGAAGTAGTTTTGGTGAAAAGGTTGATTGGCTTGCCGCAACATCTCCCTTTGATATATATTTTTCATATAAAGCCATCCTATAATTGACAACAATGACTGTAATTCTAAAAATCTAATATACCAAATAAATTGCAAATAATGCTCCATACAATACATTGGCCAAACATCTAACCATTTATGAATCCGTATGACAGGGCATAGGTTTGATATATTCCATAAAAAATAAGAAAAACCATTAGCAAGACATGGTCTAGAAACATAAACAAGAGTGTTTTACATTAAAAGGAATACACCAACTACCACCATTCCCTGATGAAAATTACAACAGATTAAAACTAAAGCACGTAGAGCAAACTCATTAAATCATGTTGAAGACAAAAAAACCCATTTGGTCTAAATTTAATACAAATTTTTAAAGACATAAATTTAAATTATTGTTAAAGATTAAAAATTTGTCAAAAATTAAAAGTTTTATTCCATCCTTTCTAAAAATCAACTGTTCGAACAAGATTAAATAAGAAAAATTTTACGTCAGCTGGACTTTATCTAAAATGTTATGCACTGTGTTTAAAATTTATCATTTCATGATTCTTGTTTACGTTTTATAGATTTGTATTAACTTAATTTAAAACTTCCTGAAGACGGTATTAAATCCCCTGAAATATAAAAGTGAAAAATGGTTCTTTTATTTTCTTCTATTTAACACAGTGGACGATAAATATTATTGAACACTGCATAATTTTGCTATAGGTGAAAAGGAGATTATATATTTTACAGTATTTCTTTAAGTGCAATAGAGTTTTTTTAAGTCTCCTAAAAGACAAAATTATAAGATGCAGCCTATTTTAGCTTTGTGAATATGCAGCCAGAATAAGAATGTTTTGTAAGTTTTATTGAACATTAAAACCAGCTCATTCACAATAGTGTGTTATCTTTTTAAACTATTACTAAGGATTTTTATCGTTCATTGAAATAAAAAGAAATATTTTCATATTCATTTACAACTTTATTTCACAATTGACCCTCCGCCACCCCCCCAAGTACAGACAGTACCTGAGACTACTAAGCTTTTATAGAATTTGTAACTACTGTAAGTTGGATCAATTCATAAATTCAAGAGAATGTCAGATCCTACAATGGCATTCAAGCCAATAAGAAGGAATGGCGGTATTTCTATTTATAAGAATTATTTTCTTCAACTAGTAATTTCAGGTCATGGCTTGCCATCTCGACCGTTGACAGGGAACTGTGTTGTTGCAATCCGTAAAATTTGATTTCTTCCACTGAGATCTTTAATGTCCAGGCTACTCATCTAGATCTTTGATAAGAAATTGTGGTCGACAAGGAATTTTGCTGTGGCAGTCCATCAGAGTTGTTCTGCCTCGGAGAATTTCAGGGTCCAGGCTTGACATCTAGACCGCCGACAAGGAATTTTGCTGTGGCAGTCCTTCAGAGTTGTTCCGCCTCGGAGAATTTCAGGTCCAGGCTTGACATCTAGACCGCCGACAAGGAATTTTGCTGTGGCAGGTCCATCAGAGTTGTTCCGCCTCGGAGAATTTCAGGTCCAGGCTTGAAATCTAGACCGCCGACAAGGAATTTTGCTGTGGCAGTCCATCAGAGTTGTTCCGCCCCGGAGAATTTCAGGTCCAGGCTTGACATCTAGACCGCCGACAAGGAATTTTGCTGTGGCAGTCCATCAGAGTTGTTCCGCCTCGGAGAATTTCAAGTCCAGACTTGACATCTAGACTGTCGACAAGGAATTTTGCTGTAGCAGTCCATCAGGGTTGTTCCGCCTCGGAGAATTTCAGGTCCAGGCTTGACATCTAGACCGTCGGCAAGGAATTTTGCTGTGGCAGTCCATCAGAGTTGTTCCGCCCCGGAGAATTTCAGGTCCAGGCTTGACATCTAGACCGCCGACAAGGAATTTTGCTGTGGCAGTCCATCAGAGTTGTTCCGCCTCGGAGAATTTCAGGTCCAGACTTGACATCTAGACTGTCGACAAAGGAATTTTGCTGTAGCAGTCCATCAGAGTTGTTCCGCCTCGGAGAATTTTCAAGTCCAGACTTGACATCTAGACTGTCGACAAGGAATTTTGCTGTAGCAGTCCATCAGGGTTGTTCCGCCTCGGAGAATTTCAGGTCCAGGCTTGAGATCTAGACCGTCGACAAGGAATGTTGCTGTGACAATCCATCACAACTATTTTCTTCCAATAAAATTTTCATACTTTTTGAGTTTAGGTTCTTGTAATGAAATCCAGACAGCTAGCAAAATATTCAACTATTAGTTTTTCAGAAAACGTTTATTTAAACTTACGGTTTCAGGTACTTAGGAAGATATCCTGGTCACCGACAAGGATTCGGAGAATTTTATCCTTCAAAACTTCTGTTCCCACCTGATGACTTGGTCCTTGGAAGGCATTGTGGCAGCCGGTACGGATTTAATCATAGTTTTGTTTCCTACTGAAGATTATGACTATTGAGAATGACATTCTTGTTTAAACAAGATTTAAAGTTGTAGGCATGAAATTTTACTTGATAATACATTGATCCACTGTTTTTATTTAAAATGATGATTATTGAAGTGCAGTTTTGAAAATTTTACAGTAGCTTGGTCTGACTTTAAATTTTGAATGAAATTACGTTTCACTTTCCATAACCATAGTTACTGAGATGTCAACAATAAAAAATTAAGAAGTTGACTATCCTGTTAATTTTAGCACCTTTATACCAATTGCTTGCTAAATAATCTTTAGTACTATCGCTAGCCAGTACACACTATGGTGTCACCCACAATCAACATTTTAAACGTTCAATAACTGTCCACTTTGAATCCGTGTCCACAGTAATCCGAACGCACGCTAGTCCGAACGACCTTCAGTCTGTATTTTTAGATTTTTATGTTACAATTTTAAATCCAGTGTGAGCCACCGAGCATTATATCATTAGTTGTAGAGTGTTTCTGATAGTTTATTAATATTTCCTCATATAAAGCAAACAATCGGATCAAAGGCACGCCTTTACAAGTTGCTAACCTTTACCTTCAATATACTAAATTATTTTGAGTACTTCCCAATGTCACTCGCAATGTCAGTGTATCTCTGAATATCGCCATATTTCAATTCAACTGCCATTCAGAAAGTATTTTTGTAACGAAGTTTATATAAAACTCGAAAAACTTATGTACATTTAAAAGATTAATATAATTATCTTTGTAAATAATAAGGCAATGCTTTTATTTTGGGAAGTTTTTATCTCCCTATAAATTGTATTTGTATTTTTATCAAGCCGCATATAAACATTGTCCCGTAACTCTTTTTGCAAAAGTGTTCTACCAACAGCACAGTAAACTTTATTTCAAAATTTAAAAATTTTCAAACCAGATACAAATGTTTGAAAATTTGACCAAACATTTGATACAAAATAATAGAATACAAAATGGTGGTAAGGAAACTTTTTAGGTGCATGTAATAATAAACAGTTGCAATTTACCTTATGCTGGAATCTCCGGGAGATATTTAGGATTTTCACGATCACAACCCCCAGAATCCATAACCACTACAGACCAAAAATGTATGTAATATATATATATATATATATATATATATATATATATATATATATATATATATATATATATGGCTATTTTAACAACTACCAACCATAAATAAAAGAAACAAGGTTTTTTGTTATTCCAGGTTTTTATCTACTATTATTAATTTGATCTATATTCTTGATATTTAGAATTGCTATTTATCGTTACAATTTCCATTTTTAATATTTATTTGCATTCCATTTTTATCACTCTTACTTGGTAATGTCTTATCATTACTGCTTATAAAGTATATCTGTATCCGGTAAAAGGGGTTTATATTAATATAATTTTAAATGAATACAAAACAAATTATTACATTTGTAAATTTATAGTGGCAAGAGAATAATGTACGCTACATCAATACGAGCGCAACATTCAGCGCCGTACGACTGGTGCGCAGTAACATCTCGCCACAATGTCCGGCTGAACGCAGTTGACACAAAGACCCTAGTAGACTAAAAGAACCTCTGAACAGTTAAAAGTAGGTCGTTGTCTTCAACGACCCTCTTACTATATTTTATCCATTGAGTTAAAAATGGGTTGTTGTCGCTACGACCCTTCTTCACATTGCTTATACATTTCTCCATTTGGTCCGTTGACACAAAGAATGGTTTGAGTAAAAGACCTGGTTCTTTTCAATATAAGCATTTAATAATATAATTTAGGGTCGTTGAGACAACGACCCATCTTTTGAAATATTAAACTAAACTGGCAAAAAGTGGCGTTGTTGCTACGAACCCAGTTGAGTAATTGACCCTTTTCATTCATTTTACTGGGTCGTTGTCACAACGAACCTATGTAGAAAATCTTTAAATAATCAAAATGGGGTCGTTGTCTCAACGACCTGTAGACTAAATGAACCCTGTCTTATTTGTTATTTTCTCAGAAAGGGTCGTTGAGTCAACGATTAGTAGTGTAAAAGACCCGTCACCTTATATTCGCATCGAGTCAATACTTCTTACCATATCTACATTTTGTGTAAATGGTCAATGTCTTGACCTACATCCACACACAATGTGGACTTTGTAAACTCGTAATAATAGGTAAATGACTATTACAATGTGACAAATATTAATGTTGTGCTGTGTTATTACAGCTTAATTACAATATATGTAAAAAATATATGTCACTCCAAATATGCTCTAAAAACAGAATGAAAACTTTGATTAGCAACAAATGATTATGGCATTGGGTGAAGTTTACAAAAGGAATGTCATTCCACAAAGCTGTGAAATAGTACGGAGTTTCAATATCTACTTTAAATTTATACAAAAGCAAACAAAAACACTGGAAACTTGACCGATTTTATGTTTTGATGAGGAAGGCGAAAACAATAATTTTAGAATGTATAACTTTTGCTGGAGATTGGAGATTTCCTTTCAGCTTTTTTGGCATTCGACTGATTGTACAATAAAATAATTTTTGGATAAATGATGTGTCAATGATAATATATTCATAACAAATGCCGGGAGAGATTGGTTAATCTCGTTTGTTAAAAGAAATAAAGATTAAAGTATAATACTGTAGTAACACTTAAAATCTTCAACTGCTTAGTCCCATTGTCCTGTATTTTTCAGAGAACTAATAAGAATTATTTTTGTTATCCTGTTATTTCTAAAAATAATTCCAAGCTATATTGTCTTTTCAATGAGTTTGGTTGAATTTATTTTACGATTAAACTAGCTGACCCGGCGAACTTCGTACCGCCTTAAAGGGTCCACAGCATCCGCATTGGTGCTTGAAATGTGCAGAATAAAAGACAAAGTAAAAAATTAATCAAATTAGGTCCTATGTGATTTTTTTTCCATCACAACTAATCTGAAATTTAAATAGAAAAACAAAATAAAAAACACAATTTCGTAAGTTATCTAAAATAATTTAAATCGCAATAAGCAGCAAAGCCACAGATACATTAATGTATTAATATTGATTCTCTTTCTTCAGTCGAGTACCTTGTGATAAACAACATTTTTTGTCTTGTTATTAGGTGCAAGAATAAATAAAGCAGATGGTTTGCCGACACGTGAACATGCCACATATAGTTGTCCATGAGAAAAACGGATTTTCTAAATTTAGTCCACAAACGCTCAAAGATTGGCCTTTTGATTTATTGATCGTCATGGCAAATGCAAGACGAATCGGAAACTGAGTTCGTTTAAATTCAAAAGGGCATATCAGTAGGAATCAACGGAATCCTTGGAATAAGAACTTCCTCACCTTTAAATTTTCCTTTAAGAATCGTCGCGAGAATCAACATTTATCATCAATTTTTTTTACAACCAAAACGCGTTCCATTGCATAATTTTGGTTGATTTTAGATTGCGAAAGGCATTATGAACTACTGTCACCAACCTTCAAAAGTAAAATTGATGGGGTGGTAAGACGGGCACATCCAAATAGAGTTTTAAAAAATTTCAGTTTGGATAGTTTTAGTAGGCCTCATCTTCATTTGTTAACGCAATCAATAGACTTTGAATGTTTGCTGAGTACCATCATATTTTGGACTGCTGAATTAAAAAGTTCAAGTCACTCCACATCCGTTGTTCTTTAGCTGCCAAGATTGCTCCTCTCCGCTCACTCAACCAATTGGTTGATCTCTCTTTGTGATTTGAGTGGATGGATCAAGAGGGGGAGTCAGTATTGGCAATTTTACCTTTTGGGCACATTAAGACAACAAAATTCCAAGCGAACCTCTCCAACAAACTTCAATGCACTACAATGCCCACCAAAAAAACAATCCATTGAGACCAATAAGTACAGATACAATGCGAACTGTAATCAATAAGTGCACATCATAAACTAAATGATGCTGCTATATCAAAATTCAATCAGCTGTATAGTAATTCCTTCTTGCGTGTTCGAACTTGATCTAGTTTGTTGATCAGTAGCGATTAGCTCGCCGATTTCGCCAATAGCCAAGCGAGCATGTTTCAATCAACACGGGCTTCCTCTTCTTTTGGCTCTTTGAGAATTGAGAAGCACGACAGATCGGCGGGCCATAACCAACACGGAGACGCTCTTGTCGTCCCAATTTTCTTCACGTTCTTCTTCAGTAGAATTGGTGTCCACAACGTTTACGAAGCCCTTTCTTGCATTACGGCTTTGTTGAGACAGATTTGATCTTCTGGGTCGCGGCATCCTTTTATAATAATCCCTTCTCAATGTTCACTAAACACGTCGCAAATTCGTTTTAATTTCCAGTGCGAAACAAAGTTATTCCGAACCGGAAAGCAATCGAAGTAAAAATTAAGTTATTTGTCTTTTTTAAACAAACCAACAGATTATTTGCAAAGAGTAAAAAAAAAATTTTCAACGGTACTTATGAGGATTATAACTGACCACACACCCAGACACATGAATCGTTATATTTGACCATTTTGCTTCTACTGGATTACTACATTAGCGGTAGAACAATAATTCCGTCAAATATAAAATACAGGAATTGTCCTTATCGCAAACCCCTCCCCATTCTCAGACAGAGGTCCAAAGTCGAGAAGCGGTCCTAGTAGATAACGTGATTTGGCAGAGTCTCGCCGCCCGTTTCGAGGCTGGTGCGTCCGTCTTTTGTTATTATCCATATCCCGTGATTTTAGCTCTACATTTCTCCTAAACGAACGCCCGGAATACATAAAATTCCATAATAAAAACAATAACATTACCAAACTAAAACTAAACTCTTTATTGGAAAAAAACAACCCGTCAAAAACTTGTTTTTAATTCTTGAATCACAATCCCACCAAGCTAGCCGCGCCACCCAAAATGCGAGTGCCCATGCCTTCGGGTGCTTGCCACCGCGCTGATGTCGACAGAAAGAAAAACATTCCCATTCGGAGATGAGTACCTAATCAAGTAAAAATTATTATCAAATTCTAAGACGGGGCTGAATCAGGAAATATAAATTGAATTGGTAATGAAAAGGCAATTATGGTATCCGTGGAAATCATGTGATGCCGCGCGCGGGCCTGCCGTAATCGGGATTATCTCGAGAAAGATAAGATAACTGCGACAACAATACCGATCACCAATACCTGGGAAATGCTTTGTTAAGTTTTGTAATTTTGTAATTAAAGAGTTTTGTTATTTTTTCGTTCTATCATGTTTGTTTTCTATAAAATTATATATTTTTTTGTGTCTCCTTCATAGCTGGGTGTGGTCCGGGTATAATCCAAAAGTACCAAAATCACTTCATGATTGACTGATTTATTAAAGTAAAACTGAAAGGACAATCTATATGTCAGTAGCCATGAGTTACATTTTGTTTTTGGACATGAAGTAACACCCAGAAAAATGACACAGGCAGACTGTCAAAGTGTCAATCAAATTTACAGTTGCCTTGTTTACGATTTTGGAATTTTCAGGCAATTGTTTTTTTTTCAAGATTATCAGTTTTTTTTACTCTATGCTTTCAAACTATAGTTTGTAAAGAAATTTAAAAAAAGTAATTAAATGATAAAAACATAATATATCTTTTCTTGCATTATAAATGATTACAAAGTACATCTTGAATTAAATTTGAAAAGGCTCTTTCACTTAATAACATATGTTTTCTGCAATGCATTTCTAACGGGTATTTTTGATAACATTTATAGACCAGTGGGGCGGAATCCTGAATCGGTAACGGGATAACAAGTATCCTATGTTCTTCTCTCTCCCAGTTCTTATCTTACCTCCCTACCAATTTTCAGCCAAATCGGTTCAAGGACCGTATTTCATGAGTTATAAATAGTGTAACTAACACGACTGTTCTTTTATATATATATATAGTATATAAATATAGTTATATATATATATATATATATATGATATATTATTATAAGATCATAGGAAGTGAAGGTAAACGACCGATACAATTGCAAAGTAGAACGCCAAAAATGGCCAAAGTCAATAGTGTTATGGAAGTATAATACTGAATAATGCGTATAATACACATTATCTTTATACTTAAAGCGCATTATTAACGAGAAACTCCAAGCAAGATTAATTCAAGAGAACAAAGACATACATGATAGATAAATCCTGAGTAATAATTATATAAGTAACAAGCTACCACAAACTAAACTAATTTCTTTTAAATTGAGAATAGAAAATGGAAAATACTTTTTGGTAACGAAAACGTATATCCGAACTAGTGTCACTATCCCAGTGGCCAATGGGATGAAAACCTAACATTACTGCAGCTCTACACTCAGAAAGAACAAGCTACTCTCAATTTTATTCTGAGGTCTCACGACATGCTGCTGCAATCAGCAAAATTGAACTAATGTACAAATAACCTATCAAGCTACAACACTTGTTAACCTTCACTGCAGCTCAATACTGAGAGAAACCAGCAGCTTTACAATCTTAATCGGCACCCTAAGTAGTCTGCCCCAGTCAGCGTGGCAATAGGTTGGTTTCTGCAGTATATATTATACAAATTGAGAGGTTCGATGCGATTTTACCGTAGATCATATAAAGCTGGTTTCTCTGTAAGGAATTGTTAATTTTTGAGTCATATGAAACGTTCATTTCTATTTCACACCTTAATGTTGCAATTTTTAGACCCTGCCCTCCTAAAAGTCCAATAAGGAAACCTCTTGAAAAAAAAGGGGAATAAATTGCAACACTTAGAATCTGTGAAGAAGAAACTAGTAAATATTTTCTTTCTGAGTTGTTTTTACATCTTTTTTTTTTTTAAGTTTAATCCATTGAAGACTAATGCCATATTTTTTCTATCAAACTGTCAAACCAAAAACAGCTTCAAGCACCGTGGTTTCTATTTTCTTGACCTATGAGTCATGATCATAGTCCAGTGTGTAGTTGGTGTTTGTGTTATTTTGTGATGTAATGTAATGTAATAAATGCATGACGGTTAACCTTGTAGAAGATGATAAACACTTTTCGTTCAAAAGTAATTCAAACGCGCAATCTTATTTCAAAATCTACTCCTAGTTAATCTCTTGTGTTAACCTACTTATGCCAGCCAAGTTTTGGCTGTATTGGGAATTTAGTAAGTTATGATTATATTTGTTAATAAAAATAGCGTATTATACCGAGGTAGTTGAGGATTTATTTTACCGGTGCTGTGTGTTGTTACCTCTCCCCCAGTAGCTTTGGCCTTTAATTTGAAACGCGAGGGTTTTTTAGCTATTTAGTTTAGAGGTTAGTTTAAAGTATGCAATAGGGTATACAACTAGCCATTGCAAATATTGTAGGAAATTCCAGTCCTATGAACTCGCCTGAGGTTTTTTTAGTGCAAAATACTTATAAAGGGTTAAGGTTAGGAAGAAGGCTATTAAAAGAATAAAGTGAGGAAATAAATAATAAGAATTATTACTGCATTAGCCTAACTTATGGAGAAAAACCATCGGGTAGTAGGGTATGAATAAGTGGACCCGGTTTTGGTAAATGTCACATTAACGGCCGGAGCGGCCATAATACATGTTTAGCGTTATTAACATTTTTGGAATTGTCCTACAGAACAAAACAATATAAGGTTGATGACAGGGTGGAAAAAGAAAATAACTAAGTTCTAGAACATAAAAAATGGAACAACAGTTTCCAGCGCCGGAGCAAATATTTCCCATGTTTCGGTATTTGGTATTTATTTAAAATTAGTGTGACCATGGAAAATGGTACTATATTTCATGTATTGGGCAATTTTATAGCCAATTATTATTATCACAGGTGCATAATATTGTATTATATTGATGCCTTTCGGTCATTATTGCATTAAGGAATAGGGGCATCACGTGATCTGGGATTCGACTTTGTGCAAGCTCGAG
Organism: Homalodisca vitripennis; assembly: GCF_021130785.1. Taxonomy (NCBI): domain Eukaryota; kingdom Metazoa; phylum Arthropoda; class Insecta; order Hemiptera; family Cicadellidae; genus Homalodisca; species Homalodisca vitripennis. Next base: position 12,731 of record NW_025787493.1, read on the forward strand.
TTAATTTTTTTTCCAAAAGAGCAAGTCAGTGCGCAGCGGGCAGTCATCGTTTGACAGGATTAATGTATTAGTCAGACAATCAAAAGGTGTGCCAATAACCACAAAGGTGGTGCCATTTACTACTACTGAAACTAGGAGGTTAAGAATAGACGTGGAGGAACAACAGATAGTTCAAAATGGGCGTCCCTTTTCTTTATTTGAGAAGGCGCAGAGTAATACCAAACTGTCAAATATGGAAAGTGTTGCCAGAGGTACGATAATTATCGTAAAGGTATGGGTGAATATATTCATTGATTTTATGCGCCGGTAAGATACACGGTGGGTAGAATTATATTAATCGTACCATGAAAATTTTTTGAACAAATTTACTACAAGGAACAAAACCAAAAGTTAATTATGAACATACATTTATTATACAAGCATAACGTACTTTTTCATTTTTAATGTGTTTTGGTACGATTATTTTTAATCAAAGTACGTTAATTTCTCGTTGTTGGTATAGAAAAGCGGTTTTTAAAATCTGGCTATACTGAGTTTGGAGCAGGCGCGGAGTTCTAGGAAACTATCGAAAAAACGGAGTTTTCAGAGGATTTAAAAAAATCGTAGGCTCCTTTGGATTTTTCGTTGCCGATTTTTTCTATCAATATTGTTTTCCCAAGAAAGAATTGTAGTTTTCAGGGAAAAAATCGCACATATAACCTTTCCATGGTCCACGTTAATGTAAATTGATATCCATGTTTTACATCCACATCGCGGGCATTACACGTGATCTTTTTTGACCATCCGATTCAACCTCGTTATGACGTTATCTGGATGCAAGCGCCATCTTTGCAACCTTAAATGAAAAATAATACTGAAATGAGTAGAATTTTGATCCAAATGAAACAATGTGTTTCTTAAAATTCGAGGCTACCAAATTAATTAGTAGTTTATCCAGTTTTTTGAGACAAGTGCCTCGCCCTGATGGAACAAAAGAAAAACATCCCTCGAGATAGTACCTATCAGTAAAATAACAAATTCTAGCCTAATATGAATATGTATATAAATGGACGATTAAAAAGAGAAACACTTTACCATTAAGTTGGTGTTCCATAGAATGTACAGCAACGTCGAAACGTAACCTCTTAACATGCCCGACAAGTACCCGTCCGACAATACACAATTCACTAACATTGGTCGAACTAGTGTCTGTTTTTTTTTTTTT